>NC_143097.1:4247424-4550454 GCF_061535455.1 Colias philodice
AACCGTAAGGCCCTTCTCCCATTACGATACTTCTAGAATACGATACTCGAGTAGAATACTAGTTAGATATTTGCTCGCTACCCGATGCTCACATATTATGCGACTGAAAAATGACTAAATTCATCATTATTGTGCCTCGTTTTTGTAGACGGACGCTATGTCGAGCGATTCCAGTGACGACGTAAAAGTAGGGAAGTAGGTACTGCAGGATTCATCCATATATTGAAAGAAACATAAATTGTAGTTTTTATAGCCGCACGAGAACTACAACATGATGATAAGAATTTTTTATCTTTCTACCGAAGAGATACGCGCGAAACGCGACGCAAAAGCGACCAATCAAACTAGTCGCGGACGTGTAGGATACCGGTAGCGTAATGGGACAAGGGCCTTCGAGATCTTGTCGAGATCAAACGTCGGTATCATAACGATTGACAATGTCAAAGAATAATTTGTTTTGACAATATTCGAATGTGTTGCAAAGAAATGATTTTCCAAATCCATGAAATCTATATTTTATTTATTTTTCATATATCTACGGAATTGAAATAATGATGTTATTAATTTAGATAAAAATGCATTGCTACAAGGCTATTATTATATAAATATTTTGACGCATAACGGAAAGTTTTGTGAAGAATAAAAATTATAAACAAATATGTATCCATTGTATACTTCCATCAAATTGGGGAGAGGTATTAAGCGACATCATTTTCATTGCTGAAGACGGGACTATAAATTAGTTATCGGTAATTACCGTCTAATTTGTACAGACTACGGCCCCAGCTTTCTTTTTGAATACGGCCTTACATAGTAAATAATACTAAAGTCTGTCTCTGTGCTTGAGTCTTATCTGTGATTCTTGTCAAATGCCAACGAAAGCTTGACTTCTTCACTTTCTTGACGTTTATTTGTCGGCTATCGCAACTCGCAAAGTGCAAATTCGATAAGTTTTGTCAAAGAGTATAGTTTTGTATTGTTTTCGTACAAATGTAAGAAACGATCTTCTAAATTCCGAATATTTTTTGAATAAAAGTTAAATAAAAACCAATCACAATGTCAGGTTTGTATAAAGAGTATTTAACTGCTGTATTGCTTATTTCATTATAAACTAATATCGTGATATTAACCGGTTAAATGCATCATTTTGCAGAGAATCTAACCCTCGATCGTAATGCTATGAAAGATAAGTCTACAGCTCACCTGCGAATATATGTTGGCGGGTTAAGCGAAGATCACACGGAAGTGGATGATTTATACAATCATTTCATAGCATATGGTCAAATCGATGGAATCGTGGTCAACCGAGTATTTGGATTTGTGCAGTTTCATAATGAATCAAGTGCACAAGAGGCAATTAATAAAGCTAATGGAAGTATGTTTCAAGGCAGAAAAATTACAGTTAGATCTGTCTTGAAGAATGAACAGAGGTGAGGAAGTTTAACTTTGAAAGAAATTAACTAGATAATGATCTCGCAAAAATGTAGTCGATTCTAAATTATATATTACAACCAGTGAGTGTTATAGGTAACTTGCAGCCTGTCTAAGCGTCATACTGTGATAAAACATAATATTTTATTCAGGATAGATGATTCTTACATAAAATAATATTGGTAAAACTGTATAGAACATCTAGCTGTTGAGAGGTGTACATTTTTTGTGCTTAGTACATTTTGATTTTATTACCCACTAACTGCTCCGCGCGGTTTCACCCCCGTGGCTCCACTCCTGTTGGTTGTAGCGTGATGATATATAGCCTATAGCCTTCCTCGATAAATGAGCTATCTAACACCCAGAGAATTTTTCAAATCGGACCGGTAGTTCCCGAGATTAGCGCGTTCAAACAAACAAACAAACTCTTCAGCTTTATTATATTAGAGCGAGCGCGCACGAGCAACTTTGTCTCCGCAACTATTTTGTCTCTCCCATCAATTTGTATGGGGAGTTGCGTCGCTACGTGCGCGCACTTTCATACTAGCCCATAGGTGGGAGAGACAAAATAGTTGCGGAGACAAAGTTGCTCGTGCGCGCACTGTCTTAGTATAGATATGTATTGTATTGACTGTGTCAAATTGTACAGTACCTGCATAACGCTAAAATGATCAGTGGCTAGCTGCAAAACTAAAACCTTTTCAGACGAGAAGTGGAAGTAATTCAGCCAGAAGTACCGCCAGCAGTGGCTCTCTCTGACAACATACCTGTTGACGATGATAACCAAGATGATATGTATGATAACTATGGAAACTATATCGGTGATCAATGTGAGTGCAAACATTTCATAAAGTAGAATTTTGAAATGACTGATAGGTTCTAAATTCTGATAGGTAAAATATGACTATAGATGACCCGCAGCTTTGCCCACTTTTTCAAAGAAAATCCTGCATTGTTCCTGTTCCTGCTGTCTTATTCTGTGTCTTCAGCTACTTACATACCAAATTTCATTGTAATCGGTTCAGTAGTATTTGCATGAAAGAGTAACAAACATCCATCCTCACAAACTTTCGCATTTATAATATAAGTAGAATATATAAATATATCTTCTTATTGTATTTAACAATAAAAAGCTCCAGTAGTGGAAAGAGTATGTAGGGTAAATACTAAATAGGTGGAACTTTACAAACAAGCACTTTAATACATACACCTGCTTTAATAGTAATTTTCAAATTTCGGAGTCATATTACAATCATCATTAAGAATGTTCTATTTAAGCAGCTAGAGAAGAAGAAATACACCAAGAAGAGAAATACAATAAGGGCTGGAATGAGCCTCGTGACCTTCCCCCAAGGGGCAGGGGGAGAGGGGCACCGCGTGGGAGGGGCAGAGGCAGGGGGCAACCGGGCTTTCGAGATCGGTCTCCAGTTAGAGGTAAAATAACCTTCATTAGAAGAAAGATGAAAGAAAGGAAAGACATTTAATTCATTACTTGCTATGTATGCTTGCCGACCGCCTCCTTGGTACAGTGTTTGACGCGTGAGCGTAGCACCGAGGGGTCCTGGGTTCGATTCCCGTTGGAGACGAAGAAAAAAAAATGTCTCGGTCTGGTAGGACACAGAAGGCTGATCACCTACTTGTCCCTAAAGAAAATCGATCAGTGAAACAGATGTATAATGCATCTGCCCCTTACCCCACTAAGGGACATGGGACTTCACTTTTATGTATGCTTACTTATTTATTGCTAATGCACAACTATAACAAACTTCTAGCAACATATAGCATAACCTGTGACAAGAATATTAGTTGTTTTAATATTATGTTTCATATAGGTACTTTCTGAAACAATCTTGTTCAACATGCTTATCATAAAGTATTAAAAAAAAAGTATAATTATGCAGTTTATGACCTATTCTCAGATCCACCTAAATATACACAAATATTGTAAAAAAAATTGTCAAGCAGTAATACAACAAGTAACATTTGTAGTAGTAGTATTTAGTAACATTTGGTTACAAACACTAACAAGAATAACGTCATAGATAAATGAGGGAAATATTTTTTTTTATTATTAAGACGGTCTATAACTCATGCAAGTCATTTGATGGTGTGATTTAGAGTTTCTCCGGTATTTATAATATACCTATAATAGTGATTAGTAATTAGTATAGGCATTTACATTTATGTATTTGAATATTTTTAGCTGGAGGTGAATGGCCAGAGAGAGAACGATTCGAAAGATTCCCAGAGTATCCAAGAAATTTGCCTGTACCAGAGCGCAATGACTGCGAAATTATTGTCGTATCAAAAATGTTGACGTAAGTTTTATTTGCGTTAATTTTTAAATTTGATTTCCATACAATTATATATTTTGTGCATGAAACTAATTCAAACCCAGAAAAAAATTATTTCATAATTCTGCATTCCAGTGAATATGCCGAATACATAGAGGGTCGTCTAAAAAGACTGGGCATAGTGGTAGATCTACTATTTCCCATGGAAGATGTGCCTATTGGTAAAGTGCTGGGAAACATTGCGTCTCGAGGCTGCCTCTATGCTATTCTAGTCATGCCACAAAATCAAGAGAATCGATCGCTAACTTTAACGATTTTGCATGGGTTACCTCAAGGTGAGATTTATTTTTTGTTCAATAATTTTAGGCAAATTTTGTATAGACGACTGAATTAATATAAATGCTACTAAGACAATCATACCTTTCATAATTGAAATTTACTATCGTAATATGAAACTGTACATGAAAAATCATATTTCATAATGCACTATATATAAATTTTATATATATATATATATATATATACAGGGTGTCCCAGCAACGGTATACTAAGCCCCAAGGAGGTTATAGTTTTGCATACGCTGAGTACGTAAAAAATACTTATAAAATTCCAGACGAATTTTTTTGACAAATAGATGAATTCTCAAAACTCTATGTGTATACCCCTAACAAGCAACCTGCTCAACTTTTCTACCCACTCGTGAGCTATCGTTTAAGATTATGTTTTCATAGACAAAATGCTCACATTAGCGAAGCGGTATATGCCGGCTGCGCGAAGCTAGAGACGAAAACATGGATTTTAAAGAAAAATTAAGCAAACAATTTTTGGCGTAATTTTGTTGTTTCAGTATTTTTTACGTGATCAGTGTATGCAAAACTACAAGTCCCTTCGCGCTTAGTATACCATTAGTGGGACACCCTGTATATATATATATATATATATATATATATATATATATATACTGGCTATAAAAGGTTTGTTTTTTGGGACGTGTCAAAAAAAAAATACTAATACTAATAACACAATGTTATATATTATGTTACATGGATAAGATGCTTTTTATCTATACAAATATTGAAAATAATTGTATAACATGCAAAACACAGTTATTCCTTTTCCACCCTACACAAAAAAAATCATCAAAAAATACATGTTAAAATTGGTTGTCTGTAAAGTCGGTTTACTGACGATAGTTGAACGTGACAACGTCCGATTGTGCTTCTTTGTCGCTCGTTCCGCGCTCTCGCTCGCACTTCAAGTCTTACATGGAACGCCTCAGAGCGAGGTAACGCCGCATGAGTCATTTTCGTGCGTGCAGCCGGCTATATCGAATTATAAGACGTAGTCACGTCAAAAATAAAACTTATTTTTCCAGAACACCGTAACATGCCAATAGAAGACGCGTTACAGTTACTATCTAGAAACTTCCAAGAGGTACAACGCGGTGGGCCGTCCGGTCGGGAGGCGGTGTATGCGCTCTTGGGCCAACTAGCGGATGGCAGGACGCTAACCGTGCTACAGTATGATAAAGTTATGGAGTATTTACAGGTATGTTAATGGCTAGGAAGAAATTTTTTGTGTAGAAAAAAATATAATTTTTGTGTAAGAAAATTATTGGAACAACTCCTCTTTGCAAAAAAGCAACTGTCCCACTTATATTTACTTCATGTATGCTTCGCGGCAGAGTTAACCTTGGTTAAAAATAATTCAAATAAATCTTGATTATTGATAAGTATGGTTTTATGTTCATGTATTATAATTATATTATACATATATAATTTTAATACTTTTTATAATATTATTATTATAGAAAGTGAATTCAAGTTCGTCTGAATGTAAGAATTTAAAACACAAGAATAATGAATAATGTGATTAATTTATTACCTACTGTTAGTTAATTAGACATAATTTACGGTCTAATGAGTCAAGTTTTAACTTTCTATTATTTTTCAGGAAAAACGAGAACAGCAAGTAAAGATCGAATTGGGTGAGCCACTTACTACCGCGGCGCCCACAAATAAGACTCAAGTTGATCTTCAACAAAGGATTTTGAGCATACTCAATGATAAGAAAGCAGAGGTTGAAAAACCAAAGCCCCCTACGCCACAAAAACCTGAGCAAAGCAAATTACTAAACGACCCAACAGTTAGAAAAGCTTTAGACTCTATCCTACAGAAATTTACTTAGATGTATTTTTTATTTAAATAATTTAAGTTATATTATAATAACTTTTTATTGTAAGAGACTGGAAAAATATCCAATTTTATTGTATTTCTCATAGAAAATAAACAATAAAACATAAGTGTACCAGTACATTTGTTTTATTTCTGTTCTAGTATTAAAATGAAACACAGTTTATTTTAATATGATTTTTATACGTTTATACATTAATAGGTGGTCTAGACATGTTTTCACAGAGCTAGCAGTTGAATTGTGATTTGCAAGACAATAGTGCTTTATTTAATTTTTTCGTACATTCATATCGACACAAAATGACTTCACTAAAAACCTACTTATTTCTGTACATAACAATCAAACTAATATATCTAATAGCTCAATGAACATTGCGGCGTTTAGATGTTTCTCGCAGTTCAATGCTTTATCGAGCTCTATGTCCCTTTATGGATACTATTAAAACATCTTGGCGTGTCCAATAATGTTAGATTACAAGTTATGACAGTGTTGCAAAATAACAGTTTGTCAAACTACAAAAAATTACAAGCCATTAATGTTATGAGAGGTGTAAGAGATTTATTTGATTATAAATAACCTATGAGAATACCGCCAGCGGTTATTGTCAATTGATAGTAATAGTCGTTTTTAATTTTAAAAATTTCATAATTATGTTATAAGTAGAAACCTCGCGGATTAGCATGGCAATTAAATATATTGCAATGTCAAATGATTTATATTTTACACAATACATTCAAATTATAAACTCCACATTGAGATCAAGGCCCTTTGTGTTTAACAAGCATATCTTCCATATTTATATAATTATTATTTTGTGTTATAGCTATACAGATAAACTAAAATAATATTAGGAATATCCACATCTTACTCTATATAAACAAATCCACATACACCCTAACTACTACAGCAACTAAATGCCTCCACACAAACCAATTTCCAAAAAACTTTGGAGGATTTTAGTTACATTTGGGAAATTGATCAGTGTGTGCTTATGTACAATATTCAGTCAAACATGAATACAACATCTATAGCCCTGATATAGGCTCGATTATTATATTTTTTTACCAGTTATGACAACTTAAGATCTTTCAGAACTATCTTCTTGTTTTAGAGGGTCAAATCCTTCCTTTATATGTCCACCTGTTCCTTTAGGATCTAAATCAGTCGCCCAGCTAAAATGCATAAGCGCTAAATGTGAATTGCCTAATTTATTATGAACCTTTCCAAGTAAATAGTAAACTAGAGATTCTCTGGGTGCGATATCCTTTAAATGTTGGAGATCAGCTAATGCGTCTTGTGGTCTTCCCGCTCTTAATAAAACAGATGCTCTGTGGAATCTACATAATGGATTTTCTGTGTCAAGTGCAACAGCCCTTTCTAGTGTAGCGAGGGCTCGGTCCATTTTGCCTAACGCTGCCTGTGCGAGACCAAGTTGACACCGTAAAACACCAGAATATGGATGTATCGCTAACGCACGACGAATATGAACTTCAGATGCTTTCCAGCGCTCTTGTCTAGCATAAACTGTGGCAATGCCAAACCATGCTACATAATTGCGAGGGTCAATGCTAACAGCAGTCCTAAAGCTCGATAGTGCTTTATCAGTTTCTTCAGCAACTGCATATTCATGGCCCAATAAGGCATGAGCATATGCAGCATCAGGGTTAATTTGCACTGCTCTTTTGAAAAATTTAAGGGCAGTTTCCCTCTCTTTATGTAACGAGAAACAGTTACCAGCAGCCAACCACGAAATTGCATTATTTCTATCTAATTCTACAAGTTCTTGTGCTAATGCTGACAATTGAGCTTCCTTTTGCAAGTGCCATAAACAGGTACTAAATATGTCCATACCTTCTGTCCGGTTGGGATACAGTTTACGAATTTCAGTGAAGATCTTTACGGCAGGCTCATATTGAGCTAGTTCGTAGTGAGCTTTAGCTATCATTGTTTGCACCCATGGGGATGCTAACTGTTTCGGGGGGATGTCTTGAAATTGCTTTATGGCATTTTTACAATCAAGAAATGCTAGTGACTTGTACGCCTCTCCGAGCTCTTTTAATAAAATTAACAATGATACAACATTAGAATTCTTTGGTGTGATTGTTGGTGTTGCAGTTTCTATACTCTTATTTCTTTCATTTGTCTCAACATTTGATTTAACATTCTTAGCTGTGCGCTGTTTATTTTTCCTTGATGGACTTTTGGGCGCTACAAACTTACGGCTAGGTGATTTATTATTTTCCTTCACCGAATAACTGCTGTTATTAGTGCTAAAAAGTCTCGATGATCTTCTAGGACCCGGGCCGAGAGTACATCTTGGTCCAGGATTAAATACTGCATCCTTTAGTTGACCTACATGAGCTCTTAAAGAATTAACAATTTTTGGGATAGCTTTTTGTTCATTCGAGTCTGTAAGGGTGGGCGTATACAAGACAGGTGATTGTATTGGAAGCATTTCAAATGATGGTGAAAATGGTATCGGAGCCATACCACTGAATACGCTATGCATTTTACTTTTAACAGGTGCCGGTGGCTCTGGAGTGACACTAGGTGATATGGCCATTGGCATGCGTGTGGAAACATTATTTGGTGTAACATTAGTGTTAATACTATTATTATTAGGAATGTTACTATTAACAATTGATATATTTTCTGAATTGTTGACTAGATTCACTAATGTGGAGACGCCAAATGAAAACTCGGGATTTATATGGAACACTTGGCTTGGTTCTATTTTCTCCCCCATGTTACATAATTGAGCGAAGGACTTCCACATGAATGGATTGAGGGATAAAGCTTTCCGGTGTGCTTCGGCTGCTTTACTTTTCCTTTCAGTGATGCTATAGATTTTAGCAAGCAATTGTAATGCATATGGTGCTTGTTCTCCAAATTCAGAAGCCACAATGTCTAAATTTGTTCCAAGTGCAATTTCAGCATCTTTATAGCTGCAAATAAAATAAGAAATAAAAATTACCAATTATAAAGAAAGCTATGATAATATGATTTTGCCTGATTAAAGGTTAAATTACTTGAAGAAACGAAAAAGTTAGAGATATTTGTTAACATAACATTTACTTTCAAATAAACTGGATAAGAAACTAAATATAAATGTTTAATTTTATTAATTATTCCATTATGCATAGACTATTTAAAATGAGATTATTTAATTTAAATACATTTTAAGAACTAATTAATACACTAACTCAATGAGAAATTATCCTAACTAAAGGTAAAGCTATGTTCCTACAAGAAAACTATAAATACATAATTATAACAAGTGGACAAGAAAAATTACTTACGATTTGAGATCTACAGAACATTTTGCTAGAAGAAAACGGGATTGTGGTAATGTAAGCGTTAAATTTTGTAATAAATGTTGTGTCTCATTAACTCTTCCAGCTCTATAGTAACAGGTACCAAGTAGAAATGCTGTTTCCTCAGAACCAACTGCAATTTAAATGTTCAATTAGTAAAGAAGCGAAGATTAAATAATCAATTAGTATTTAAACAAGAAATTGTACAATGCATATGCAAAGTTTGAACATAATCAATAATGTAACATTTTCACCTCAAACTAAGATCAATAATAACTATTGAAACATTATAACTCACCTTCAGCGTGTAATCTTTCAGCCAAAAATATAGCATTGTCATATTCGTAATTATTGAGGCAATCCCAGACAATAACCTGCGAGAATAAAAATATTTTATATTTCCTAGTAGTTAGATACTTTGACAGTTAAGAAAATATTCGTTAACACTTACCTGTAAGGGCTCTTGAACAATCATTTTGGTTTGGTATAAAATTTAGCAGTATAATGTTAAAATATTTTACATTGCTTGCCACATTTGTTACACAATAAGAAATTAAAATAAAAACGTATCATCTACGACTACGACGGACATTTTTCGAGTTTGTTGATTGTCTATGTGCAAACTGTCACATAGATTAAAAATATTGTAGATACTAAATTATTTAACAATTTAGGGTGCGCAAAAATATTAATTTTAAGATCTCAAAAAAATCTGTATAATTTGGAATAGCAAATAAATATTAAATAAACATCTATTTATTAATTAAATGCGATATAATGAATTGTCCTATCTTTATTATTTCACAAGCTATTCTTTTTCGGAATCCATAGATACACGTTTTGTAGAACTACGAAGTTGCCATACTTTGAAGTATTCCCCGCTCAGAGCAATTCCCCGATAAATAGTGCTTTTTTGCTTCTGTGAAAAGTCTGCCAATTATTTCCAAAAATTTTAAAGAACAAGAAAAAAATTAAATAAAACGTACTAAACCCTTTTCTCTCATTATTGGAATTTAAAAAATCAATAATAATAAATCTTTATACTTTTTTATTTTACAGTTTATATCTAATTGAAGACTGATCATTTACATTAGATAAACTTTGATACTAAATATGTAGGTGAAAAAAAAACTGGCACTAAAATTTTATTAGTTATTTTCATCCTTAGATAATTTAGACATCATGGCAGTAACACAATGGCCTTATTTTTTAGTAGTTTCGGGAATTTATGCATAATTTATTGGCAACACTTGTTTTACTTCTAAATACGATTTACGAACGAATCGTCACGAAGATAAAGAATTTATTTGTGATCATATAAACATATTTGTTAGTTTTAGCTATAGAAAACACCTAATAACAGTTTGGTGTTTATAATAAAAGTGCGCTTTAATATAGTGTTGTGTTGGATAAGTGTTTATATTGTTTTGTTGTGACAATATTGTGTGGAAAATCAATGAGATCCTGTATGGAGCAGCTGCTACAATATGTGCAGTGTTGATTACGAATGACATCTGACGTGAAACAAAAAGAAAATAGTACGAAGGAACTGCTAACGTAAAAGGTAAATCATATTGAAAGTAAATGGCTTTCATAACTTTCTGGGGAAATCAATCTAGGACGTATGCTAAAATCGCCCTTCACTAGAAGTATTGCAATAAATCAAGGAAAATGTTAAAAATATGACCTCCAACTACATCTTCCTATTTGTTTTCGACGAAATATGCTTCAGTGAAATTCGAAACAAAGTATATTAATTGATAAGGAATCTCGATTGTTCTAGTTATCAAGTAGGTGAAGTGAAATGGTTCATAAAGAAATAATCAGTCTATAATTTAAGAAATTATAAGAACACATAGAATCATACCAAGTACCTACATTAAATTTTATGAATGTAACAATGAAACATGAAAGTGTGTTAGCACAGTTGTTATTTTGTTTATATTGGTGTAATGACCTTGTTATTTGTTTCAATTTATAACTTTATACTCGTTGCTCAGAGGAGCTAAATTGCACACTTTTATAATATAGTAGTACCTCTTTGATGCATTCATATCTGCTATATTATTAAGATGTTGATAAATTGGTGAAACAAATAATTGCAATAAATCTAGAAGAAACATCACAATAAAATATATAAGTACCTATTATAGAAGAAATATCATTACAATGTGCACACACTTATTAAATAAAAAATACTCCTATTTTTTAATCTCTAGAACTTGATTTTATAATAGCACACATTCATAAACTGACCTTAAAGCCATATAGAAGCACTTCATATAATTATGAGAGCTTCACAAAAACAAGTTTATAAATTGCCACTTTATATGACATTTATATGCAGCCAAAGCATGTGTGTAACTTTAAGATGTGAAATTTGTAAATGGTGGTTTTCCATTAATTATTGGGGTAAAAGTATCTGAAGTTGTGGTGGCTTTTTGTTATTAATAAATTAATAAAAAAAAACTGTTTAATTTTATTAAATTTTAAAATTGTATACCTATTAATTAAACACAAATTTCTCTTAGCTAGAATTTCTATGTTATTTCCATAGACTGATATTTTCCTTATACATACAAATTCATTATGTTGTCCTGTAACAGGACTAGACACAAGGTTTGTGAAACCTTGAGTAGTTTGCATAATCTAGGTTAGTAAGTACATATTATAATTTTTTTTTTATATTAAATTTTATTATAATTACTTACTAGTTGTGATATAGTTTCCGTGACTGTGTCTGTCTACTTGGATTAAAATTCCAAAGGTGTTCGCTAAAAATAGTCAGTTCCCAGTAAATTGCAATGCTCGCCACCTATTCCATCTAATTAAAATATTTGAAGGGCTGTTCAAAAACCATGGGAAGTTTATTTGTTTGTCTCCTATATTTAATACAAGCATAAGGCAAAATAACACACAACAATAAGACTATATTACAGGTGCAATAAGCCATATCAAACTTTGTACCTTATCAGCTTATCAAAAGATTTATTTTACGAAATGGCTTATTGTGTTCATAATACAATTTTGTATTGTGAGAAATGATTAATCTATTTGGCACTGCAATTCGTAAATTCAGAATATATTTATAATTTCAAATTTTATTTTTTTCAGTCGGTATTCAAAATGTTGATTGTTCAAATAAAAGTATGTGTTTGCATTGTGACATCAATTCTGAGTAAAATACTTTGTTTAACCCTTAATTACTCGCGTCCATACAGTTACACTTACGCTCGCGTGGGGTATATTTAACCCCAATTTTAAAGGTACAATAAAACATATTTTTAATGACATACTTTTATTTTTATTATAAAAATTAGAAAGAGACAACATTGTTCTAAATTATAATACTATCTTCAATCAATATAAATATAATAAACTTTTAAAGATGAAACTTTAAATTTAGGACCTTTTTATTCAATACATTTATCACATATCATAGTGGAATGGTCGTGACAAACTTGCTGGTGGAATTTGGCACACATAAATTTTATTTTTTTATCCTTTGACCTTGGACAGATACGGCACTTTTTATAAGTTGTCGATGGACCACCTCTGGAAGTGGGGCTAGGATCCTGAACTTGAGCATTTTTTTAGCCGTTTTTGTATGGCCCTAGGCAGTGTGGTAAATATAACCATAGGCCATCTTTTTGTTCGTCTGCCGACGTTATAGTTAGCACACATTTGGTTGAGTTGTGGTCACTCTGGATCACGTCCTCGTCTACCTCATCTTCATCGGAACTATGTATGATGCTTTCTTCATCGTCTTCCAAACGCTCAACAATCTGGTAGTCAGAAAGACGCTTACTTGTCATTTTAGGCGTTCTAACCTAAAACAAATAAACATAAAACAAAGATAAGTAAAAAACGAACCATTTAGTATATGAACTGCACATTATAAAATAAAAATACACATACTCACTCGTCCAAAAAAGTTGCACGAATACTCGCGTGGGGCAATATATACCCCAGACGCGATCTCCTGACACAACCACACGACATGGAGCGGCGCTCGCGAGTGATTCACGGCAGGGGAAGGTATTTAGGCAGCTACTAAGAAAGACACGCAGGTAGCTTTAAAAATGGCGGAGATACGACGCTTCAAATACGCCGTGGGGTTAGATATACCCCACGCGAGTAATTAAGGGTAAAAATTTTTGGGCTGCATGCTTTGTCCAATGCAAAAATATTGCAAAGAAACAAATCTATGTATCTCTCACAGTCATCTGGTTGAATCTGCTATTTGATTGAATGACTACCACCTTCATTAAATGACGACATTTAATTGTTTTCCTAGGATGGCAGAACAAGTGATCAATGTGACGGCTCAGCCAATGTCTGAGCCTGTCCACAACATGTCGAAGGCTATATTTCTACAGACGACCACAGCACAGGCGATATCTGGAATCTTTGTGTGGACGGCCCTATTTATTACTTGCCAACAGGTAATCTTTTTTGTTCTATAAAATATAAAATGCTAATAATAATGATGGTTCTAAGTTTGTCATATTTTTTTGTGTTAGTGTAAACAATGTAAAAGTGTAAAATATAACAATGTTACTTTCAAGGTTATAAAATAAATTCTTCAAATTTAAATAGTATTAAATACTGAAAAAAAAATATATTTTTCAACTAAATTTAAAACAAGACAAAGTGAAAGTTTATTGCTAAATTTAGACTGAAGTTGCAGGATTTCTTTCAAAAATAATGTGAAAATAAATAAAAATAATTTGGAAAATCCAAAAGTGCACGCCTCATAATTTTTTTTTAATAATTATTTATTAATTATTATTTTTGTTTATTTAATAACAATTAAACCACATCGAATCAGACCCTGAAAAATGAAAGGGTTCTATTCCTGAGCATACTCAAGCGTAAGAGAAAAAAAAAGACTCGATTAGTAAAGTATTTCGGTCGCTATCGTGTTAACAAGAAAATCCTCCGCACATACAGACACACGGACGTCCAAGACAGAACTTTTTTAAACTGTTTTTTAACTAGTTTAAATAACAAAAATGACATCAAAAATATCATGAATGTTAAAAATAGTGTTTTTTCTTAATATGTGTGTGTATGTATTATCTTACAAGTGCAATGTATGATACATAAAGACATTTTAAGTTTGAAAAATCAGATGTTTTGCGCGAAGTGACAGTAGTACCCACCTCAACGCTTCGCTTATGAGGCGTGCAAAACATTCATTTTTTTATCTTAGAGAATTGAATAAAATTTTAAATGACTTCATTGATGATACTATAAACTTGTACACACTACACCATCATGACACATAGTATTGAATCATATAAATAAACCAATGTTTTCCTTTAGCTATCGACACTTACAGCATCATCATATTAAATATCTCTGATACAAAAATGAACTGCAACAATTTTACACACAAAAAAAAAACAATATAAAAAAATCTTTATTGTTACTAAAAATGTACCTAAAATTACAAAGCATACATACAGGTACCTGCAACATTTAATATTAACTATAATACATATTATATTGTATTTAAATTTTAAGTAAAACCAAATTTACTTTGTCACTTACATTGATACATGTTTTCCCGAAAAGTAGGTATAATATACCTACCGCAAAAACTAACTAAAAAAAATATACAGACAATCATAGTTAATATTTCGACGAAAAACAATTTATTTTTTGTCGAATATTGAATTATTTTGTGTAATCGTCCGTACAATACATAATTTGCTTACCTACACCGTCCAATTCTTTCCCACTGATGCTATTTTTCTATTCTATACAATAATATTACTAAACCGGTTTTCTACGAACGGCGATTTGTCGAATACTTGCTTCATAATTAGGTATTATGAGGGTATTATGCTTTCTAATGTGGACGTTGCCGCGTAATGGTTTTTATCGTAAGTTACCTGTAAAAATGCTTAGAGAAAATTTACGTTGCTAACACGCCAGTCACTGTTGTATTATAATGATTAGGAGTCAGATTACATTACCTTCATTAAATTTTACTTTCATCGGAATGACCTGTTCCGAGTAATAAACTAGAAATTTAAATACTTTATAACTTAATAATGATGAGGATTTAATTATTATTGTAATCTCACCTTAATATATAAATCTTTGTGTATAAATCTCGTGTCACAATGTTTGTCCTCAATGGACTCCTAAACCACTTAACCGATTATAATGAAATTCGCACACCATGTGCAGTTCGATCCAACTTGAGAGATAGGATAGTTTTTATGAAAAAAAACGTAAACATGTAGGTACCACGGGCGAAGCCGGGGCGAACCGCTAGTCTAATATATGTATACATATTCGTCTATTAGTAAATTTGATTATTTACTTAATTTTCTTTTAGTTTCAAATAAACACTTTTAATTAGACAAAATATGCCCAAAAATATATACATACTGCTATTAGGCTAAAAGGAAACAAAAGTAAATTATTTTTAGAGAATGTATTCGAGATAGAAAAGCTTTAAGCCTTAAATCAATTCAATAAAAATGACAAAAAATTATACGTCGATGTTTTTACAACAAGTTTCGTATAAAATACAGAAAATAGGTATCTTTTTCTACTTATAAATTATACTGGACTTATAACATGCTATGCTCCATTTATCCATCTCAAGCTTCTCATATTACCTACCTACGTTATGTGTTACAGCTGTGTTCGTGTGCAATTACTGCTACCATATCTAACATAGAAGAAAAATATTAGCATACGAAATAATTCTAATGTATGGATGCGAAAGTTTTTTTTGTTTGGTTGTTAGTTATAGCAATAATGTAGCAAAGGTTTACAATGATTAAAGGGGGTCGCTGAAGGATTATAAAGTAATTTGGGATATTTCTATTCATCGTAATGTCCTTTAGTCACGTAGTTTAATATAATACACGCTGAACTAGTAGAGAAACTCGATTTGATCCCTTTGGGATATGTCACATTAGGTACCGCGCTAGCAATTCCGGTCTATCTAGTTATGTAATAATTAATAAATTTCCTTTAGGATTTTCATTTTCTTTCCTATTTTAAAAGATAAGAAATGTTTGGAGTGCTAGGTCGTAGGTATTGAGTCCATTAAATTAAATTAAAGTATTGAAAAACTTGGCAGTTTATTTATAAGGTGAACTTCTTTTAGGTAAACTTCGCTCTATTTATATAGCGAATTTATATTCGCTCTATGTAAAATTACTTTTATGAAACTAGCCTTCTACCCTAAGTACCGTACCACAGTATAATCCACAAACTCTAGGAAAATTCATCAAATTTTCAAGTAAATCGTTTCGTTAAGAATAAGAACAGACTACATAATTCCAATATTAATGTTATTCATTATGAGCTAGCTTGGTTAAGACTTAAGTCGCCTTATAAATTGACTTAATCCAACCTTCAGAATCAGTTCTTACTGCAAAATCTGATTAATCGAGAAAATTCTGTTCACAAATAAAAATAAGTGTGAGAACTAAAAAACTGGCGTTCGCTTATCAAGGTCGTACGGTCTTGAATATATCGAATAAAGGACGAGAACCGATGTGGTTTGTCAACATAAACTAAAATAGACGACATAAAAAACTTAAGCAATGCTCATAGATCCATTCACCCGTGTCATTTTATCGAGATTCATAAATATCTAGGTGTTTTGTTTACAACTATGTATCTATTTTTAAATATGTTGTTAATTTACTTTTTTCTAATTTGTGAAACTCGTAATTCGCGTATTATAATATGTAAATAGATTCTACAATTCATATTTTTAACCCGTATCATATTGTTTATTAATCTTAAACGCAATAAGTTAATTTATTATGAAAAATAAACAAACTATACAAAATAGCCACGCGGTTTGATGTACTTATTTTCCATTTATATTAATTACAACAGTTACTCTACTTAATAGGTTTCTACACTGTTTGAAATACATAATTTGCTGGGTCATCAATTACATGCGATCGTTGACACTAACGTTACATTACACGCTAAGTAAATTGAGAAAATTAACTATCTACAATAAAAATACTTAGGTATATTAACCTATGTAGTTAACTATTTATAAATTATCACTTTAACTTTCGACAAAACTGAAACGCGCAGTCAAATTAGTTTGTTTACTAAATATAGGTAAAACTTAGGCGAAAAAGGATTCTCTTCACAACTTAAATTGACTTACAAATTCCATCTGGTAGGTACCTATAAAAGAACGCTAAGTCTTAATTAATAGAAAAGCAGTGATTTGAAATAACTTAAAAACAACACTATCTAAGAAATATGTTTAGTTCGCTAGTTATCCACGAAGCCAGCTTGTGTTGGTGAAATGGGGTGTCTTCCATTGAAAACCCTAATAACTTTAATACCATTTCATAATCCATTCCTTTCGCCAATCTACTCTATCAAAACCTTGACATATTAGCATTGACGGACATATTTACTGAAGGTAGCGTTTGCTATTTCAAAGAATTTTATTGGGAGCCTAAAAATTGCACGTCCAATTTACCAATTCGTTTTGCTATTCGAGAATCAAAGCTTCAATGCATGTCAGAATGTAACTTTTAGTCGGTTGTGATGGATGACCTCTAGTAACACGATCGTTTACACGAATAAAGTTTAAATCAATAAACTATGGTGTTTTTATTACGGACACGCCCATTAAGGACGGAGTAATGTGCCTATAGCATCAATTTTAAACAATATGCTAAACTGAACTTGAACTATAGCCAATCTTGAAACTTAAGTATAACCCGAAACTTCTCAAACTAAGGGTCCACTTAATTCATGTTATTACTGCTTTAAGTACGCTATAACCTAACACTTAAGAGGGTAGTATAAAAAATAATAATGTGAGAACAACATTATTAAAAAGCTTGCGGTCATTAGCCTTGAAAATTACTAAACATTATTCACAAAGCCTTTGCCCTTCAGTGTACAATTGTTTTAGGTGACAAAATGATAATTTTATTTCGTTAATGCTATTGTATTGTGAAATCTCATACAAATGTTTACACTCAGTATATATTATGATAGATATCGAGCTCTCATCTGGGCGAAATTGCCAATTTCACTCGTCGTAACCGCCGCGTTATCAAACTCCATCATTGTAGTGACATAACCACTCATAAAGTATCACTGCTAGTAGAGCGATAAAATCTATCCTTACGATTATTAAAAGTTAATTAATAATTATATTAAATCGTATTATTAATTACAAAAGAAGAGACATCACAGCCCATAAGGTAGTTAGAATATACAGGTTCTATGCCAGTAGAAAACCTTATTAAAATTATTCAAACATCTCAGTATTTCTTTACCAAATAGCTCGTGGTGATTAAATCGAAGTTCATTTCCCGGGTCAATCAGTATGGGAAAAGTTCTCGGATCTTAAACGAGTGACAACTCGTGTGCTGGAAAAACTTGTGTAATAATAGACATAGTTGCCTAGTGTATCCAGTTTTTTATAAGATTTATCAAGAAGCTGATCTTACGGTTGAGCGTTTTGTTACAAAAGCGTCATACCACAATGTACACAGAATGCTACTGAATATAGTTGTAGGGGAATACCGCATAAATAAACAAGCACAACATTACATCACAATTATATTTCTTTTTAATTGTTCATACTTATTCTGGGATTAAGCTCTTAATTATTGAAATATCGGAAGTGTATTGCACGCCTCATAAGCGAAGCGTTGAGGTGGGTACTACTGTCACTTCGCGCAAAACATCTGATTTTTCAAACTTAGGGTGCACTCACACACATCAGTCACCGTCACGGCACGTCACCGGACAGGATTAAAAAAAAATATGTATCAATAGTTCTAGTATGACTCTGTTCCCACACGACAGTCGCCGGCACGAAATCTATCAGTGACGTCACCGGTCAGGCACGTCAAATAATCTTTCCATACATGTATCATACTTTTATCCCCACTCACCCGGTACCGTCACGTCTCAGTTCAGTCAGCGTCGTGCTACCGTCAATAATTGCTACATGTTCTCTAGCGTGACACACGTCTAATCACTGACTAACCTGATGTATGTGTTCAATGATTCAGTCAAACCGGCGACGTGACTGACGGACAACATGACGGTGACTGGTGTTTGTGGATACGTACACAAACCGTCACCGATCAGTCATCGGTGCCGTGACGGTGACTGATGTGTGTGAGTGCACCCTTAAAATGTCTTTATGTATCATACATTGCACTTGTAAGATAATACATACACACACATATTAAGAAAAAACACTATTTTTAACATTCATGATTATTTGATGTCATTTTTGTTATTTAAACTAGTTAAAAAACAGTTTAAAAAAGTTCTGTCTTGGACGTCCGTGTGTCTGTATGTGCGGAGGATTTTCTTGTTAACACGATAGCGACCGAAATACTTTACTAATCGAGTCTTTTTTAGGGTTCCGTAGCCAAAATGGCAAAAACGGAACCCTTATAGTTTCGTCATGTCCGTCTGTCCGTCTGTCCGTCTGTCCGTCTGTCACAGCCGATTTACTCGGAAACTATAAGTACTACAGTGATGAAATTTGATGGGAATATGTGTTGTATGAACCGCTACAAAAATATGACACTAAATAGTAAAAAAAAGAATTGGGGGTGGGGCCCCCCATACATGTAACTGAGGGATGAAATTTTTTTTTTCGATGTACATACCCGTGTGGGGTATCAATGGAAAGGTCTTTTAAAATGATATAAAGTTTTCTAAAAAACATTTTTCTTAAAGTGAACGGTTTTTGAGATATCAGCTCTCAAAGTCGTAAAAAGTATGTCCCCCCCCCTCTATTTTTATAACTACGGGGTATAAAATTCTAAAAAAAATAGAGGTGATGCATGCTAATTAACTCTTTCAACGATTTTTGGTTTGATCAAAGTATCTCTTATAGTTTTTGAGATAGGTTGATTTAACTGTAATTTATTATATTTGCTGCTACGGAACCCTTTGTGCGCGAGCCCGACTCGCACTTGGCCGGTTTTATTTTCTCTTACGCTTGAGTATGCTCAGGAATAGAACCCTTTCATTTTTCAGGGTCTGATTCGATGTGGTTTAATTGTTATTAAATAAACAAAAATAATAATTAATAAATAATTATTATTTAAAAAAAATTATGAGGCGTGCACTTTTGGATTTTCCAAATTATTTATTGACTATACGATGTTGTTCCTATCGTCTGTGATCTCAGAAATAGAACTATACCATTACTTTTAAATACATTATGTAGTAGTACCAGAAATTAGAAAACAGAAGCTCAAATCTTTGTGTTACTGGAGCACGCTTTGTGTGAAGATGATTGATGGTGGTTTCTGTACTCTCTATTTTGTGATTACGGTACCTACTACCTACTGAGACAATTGTTTCATTGCTCTCTGATCAATGGTGTATCTATAAGGTTACCTATTTATGTTAAAGAAAGTGAAAAAAGAACCAATAGTAGGTAATGAGTAGATATAAGCTCTAAACAATCTACTTTTGTATTCATTTTGTTTGTTAGAATGTTTACTAGTACGAATAGTATGTAGAATTGTGGCAATGTAAATTTTTAATCTCGTAAAAGTTGGATAAGTTTAAAAAAAGGTTTTTCATTAAAAATAGTTACTTAAATTAATTTATTCTTATCGCGCACTCCACATAGGTAATACCTATTTGTACGGTTTGTTAAATTCTATAACTGCTAATAACGTTTCGTATTGATTTTATATACCATTGTTAATTGTAAAGCACTTGACCTTGTAATCATCCATAGTTATTAGCGAATAATTTTCTAAACGCTTTGTTATGCAGTTATTAATTATGTTCTGAGATTAGCAATTAATAATTATTAATTATCAATCATTATGATAATTTGATGCAATAATAATTACACTAATGCACATTTTTATAGAGCAATATTTATTGAGTGCATTTTAACCAAACTGGAGATCGATTTTCTGTGAAGTGATGAATCCAATTTTTTATTCACATGAAATTTGTTATATAAAGATATACCTACGTTTTACCACAAAAAGCTACAACAATATAGATATTGTGTATGTGTATGTCTATATAAAGTTTATTTTCGCAAAGTAATCATAATAAAATAAATTAAATATTGTAGTGAAAGGCCAGTATCAATTTAATTGAAGGTATGACGTTATGATGTCCAATAAATGACGAAATACTGACAGCAGAAGAATTTTCGGTATTCATAACACCTGACAAAGCACCTATTGCTTTAAAAATTTACCGATTTGAATAGAACTATCTTTGGGGAAGGGAAGTACTATCTTTTTTCTACAAAGTTAGAGTAAAAAATAAGAACTCTATTTAATATAACCTGGTTTCTGAAATGTTTGGTTATTTTTATCAGTAGTATACAGTTATAATAATTATTTGTATTTATAGCTATTAAGAGTATGCAATATGTATCAGGCTGATAACAAATGCTACTATAAACATTTGCAATTAATTTTCATTACAGTTTTCCTTTTATCCGCTTTGAATAAGGGCAATGTGCAGAAATTATTACCAACGTTACGTCTAATACTCAAAGGTTATAATAATTTCTTACTTCATAACATACAAAGAAACTAAATCTCGCTCTAACGATATATTGTATAGCCGAAATGGCATTCATAAAAATGTCTTTGTTCAAGTAAACGAAACAGACTATCACTATATACATTGCTTTCCATTGCAGATTTACCAACACCTGCGCTGGTACACGAACCCCTCGGAGCAGCGATGGATTGTGCGCATATTGTTCATTGTGCCCATATACGGTTGCTACAGCTGGATTTCGCTATTGTTCTTCATGGGAGACTCGTATTATGTGTATTTCTTCACAGTCAGGGATTGTTATGAAGGTATGGTCTCATTGAAATTCCCTTAACGTTCTAACTAGTGGAATGAACTGCTTTATAATGTACCTTTTTTAATAAGTACACGTCTACATAGACTGTAAAACTTTATAAATATTTTTGGTATATTTTATATGCAATAAATTACATTAATTCATGCACCGTCGTTTGAGAATTGAATTTCCGCCTAGTCGTAATGAAGTCTAGAATAATCCAGTATTCATGACTTAAGTAACCTCACGATCGAACTTTTTCTATCCTTAAACTATATGAATATCAGAAATATAATTAATTCCTTGAAATTTATGTATTAACAGATCGACACTCACACATGCATTCATAGTAGGGATGTAACGATACATGATTTTGCCGATACGATACCGATACCGATATTTGTAGTAATGTATCGGCGATACCGATACCGATACCGATATCGATGGCTTGGTAGAAAAATAAATAGTGAATTATGCATAAAAAGTTACCAACATTTAACAGAGACAACTGTTAATCGTATTCTTTTAAATAAAAATGCCAAATCAAAAAACAACAAAACCATTTATTTTAGTATTATTATTTTACGAAGTCATTTAAACTTTAAGTCATACACATACAATCAGTACCTAATAAAAGTTTACTATAATTGGTAGAGTTTTTTCAGAAAACAATCTCAAATCAACAACCTCCCGCATCGTTCATTGGGCGCGGATTTTTGAATTATTTGATATCAAAAAAATTGGTTGTTTGTAAAGTAGGTTTACGATCGAGATGTTTACGTGATAACATAATGCAGTGGCAGCGCTCGAGATGAAACGGGAGATCGGTCCGTCTCTCTCTCGTTATACCTGCGATCGCGCTCGTGAGGTTTTGGTGTAACACAAGTTTATGAACATGTCACCCGACTAAAACGATTTTAAAAACGTTATCACGTTAAAAATTAAAAAAATTCAAAATTATTTATTTCTTTCCTTTACATAAACAAATTTGTGATTGGAACACTCCTAGTAAGCAAATAAAATGCTTGTGTCAGGAGGTTCCGCTCTTCCTTAACACTATTACAGAAACAGAAATAAAACAATATGAATGAATACAATGCAAAAACATAAAAGAAAAGAAAGAATTTAATAAAAAAATATCGGTATCGGCTGATTTATTATCGGCGATACCGATATATCGGCTTGCCGATATATCGGTATCGGTATCGGTATCGTTACATCCCTAATTCATAGTGTTATTTGTTAATGCGAAATCTTGTATGTGTGTGTAGTGTATGTCTGTGTAGGAATATAATATTAAAATGCGGTAAAAAGTCTTTAATTTCTAAAATGTGGTAAATCTTTAAATATATCAGTGATTGTGGAAAATCGAGGTACTTATTTCCTGTTTATAGCTTGTCAATGCTAAGCGATTATAAAATAAATCGAAACAAAACAACTTTTTAACATCATGGTCTTGTTATACGAAAGTCCAAAATCAACGAAGGTTTACCACTTTTGCTTATATCTCTAAAGTACCCATTTTTCTTAGGTAGTGTTTTTTAAGAGATTCGCTTTCCATAGATTGACTCATACACACACGTTTTCTGTCGTAAACTACTTCGATCCTCGTTCATTTTTCCATGTGAAAGATTTACGTAAAACGTGACTATTGCATTAAAATGTACATTAATGTAATTGCAGTATTAAGGAAATAGATGACTATAATTGCCTATAATAATAATTAAGCTATTATAATTCTAATGCATTTCCTTTTGAACGTACCTACTGTATCTTGTTTGTTTGTCCTCACTCTATTTGAGGTTATCGCGCCTTTTTAGCTCATGCAAATGGTTTTTGTTCTTGACCTTTAAAGGTGCTGTAGGAGAAAATAAAGCACGTTAACGAGATGAGTTCTTTAACTAAGCCAGTTTCATAAGCCTTTCAATGGTAAAGTTTTTTTTTTGACTTGTTGGAAATCACAATGGCAGTGGAAGTTTAAATAAAAGTGCAAATGGACTGCATCACAGCACAGTTCCGAGAGTTGATTATAAGTTATTATATGACCTAACCAGGTATATGGATCATATATTGGATCACGTATTGGATTTCCAAAATGAACTAATCCAACGTTGCTCTGATTTGCTCTTGCACTAAAATATCCGAACGAGGTCGCTGTATTTATACATGGTTATTTATAAGTAGAAATAAGCTTGCACGGTACTGATAATGCATATTTCGAATTACCAAATGGTATTAGATGCATTGATTGCGTTCGTTTTCCTTTTGCATTTGTACGTAATTTATTAATATTGAAATTTACATCTGGTAATTCGGATACGCATATAGATTGGTTTTAAATTAATGTTTCTAATACACGTTGATGTATTTAGATTATTTTGTGAGTGCAACATTTCTGTTTAAAACTATTCTGGAGTAGTGCAATTGCATGTTAGCGTTTCTCTATCGTATTTCTACAATAAGCCGTAAAACAGTAAATTGCTCGTTAAAGATGAAAATAAAAATGCACAATACAATAATAAAGTAACCTAGTTTTCGCCAGCATTCAATTCGCTAGAGTTCAATCTATTTAAGGTACAATCGACTTTTAGGGGCTCATAATGATTTCCGTATCTATTCCATTAGTTAAGTGTTGCACAAAACAGTAATTTAATTACCTGTAATGGCGTTGCGTTCCGTTAGCAGCTGTACTTCACTTTTTCTAATGAATATAAATTGCAGACATACACAGTGATGTGTAACCTCATTTTATGTAATCACGGATATTAAGGGGGCGCATAAAGCAAAATAACCAATCTTCTATTAGATGATACGTGTAATATGCAAGACCAAATCTAAAAAATAAAATATATATCAAACTAGATGATATGTTCAACGATTCTGTTTAATCAAAAACATAAAATATTAAAATTTACTCGATAAAAAAAAATCACCAAGTTAGCTCTAATTTTCACACTTTTACGTTTTCTACTTGACATGGTAATACTTATTATGATTTTTTTTTCATAAACAATTATATTAAAACATTTGCAAGATATTTGTCAGAGCATTTTGTGTAATTATTTTTAGTTTTGGTTTTATCTGCGATAAACCACTTTTATCGTGACAAAATCAAACGTTTATCTCGAGAAAAAAAGAGCGCCAAAAGTGGTTTATCGCAGATAAAACCAAAACTAAAAGTAATTACACAAAATGCTCTGACAAATATCTTGCAAATGTTTTAATATAATTGTTTATGAAAAAAAAAATCATAATAAGTATTACCATGTCAAGTAGAAAACGTAAAAGTGTGAAAATTAGAGCTAACTTGGTGATTTTTTTTATCGAGTAAATTTTAATATTTTCTGTTTTTGATTAAACAGAATCGTTGAACATATCATCTAGTTTGATATATATTTTATTTTTTAGATTTGGTCTTGCATATTACACGTATCATCTAATAGAAGATTGGTTATTTTGCTTTATGCGCCCCCTTAATGTAGGATCGTAGGCGAGTGGATTGGATAATATTATTAACGTTCGTGCGGTGTAAACTCGTATGTTTAACTCTATTAAATATTCTTCTTTTCACTTATCCGTATACCGCAATGTACAGTATTCTATCAAATCTGTCGAGTTTTATTACACATTGAATAAATTATCTGATCAGAGATAAAATCTGCCTTCCATTCCCGATGATGAAAAAGGTATAAAAGATTGGTCTAGACTAGACTAGACTAGACCGAGTCGAGCCTAGCTTGAAATTAGTTTTATCGAAATGTAACGTGCTTGCAATTTAAATTTTCTTTAGCCACCTAATTTATCCTATAACTATAGCTCCAGAACTCTGGCATAATTTGTCGGTATATTCTGATAGTATGTATAACCCACATTTCAGAAACTAGGAAAAGAGATGCCCTCATTGCATTGTAAACTACGGTGCAATAGTAGTATTTTATATTGTAACTATTGTCCGTAATTAGATTATATGTAGATTAAGACAAGGGTCAATGGACACTAATAGCGCCTAAGGAATATACCTAGTACCTACTTCTATAGACACTCCTGCGTTTTACACGCTAACAAGTGACAATGTCTTGTCTATATCATGCTATTGACGTTTCTTATTTCGAGCTTCGTTGCTCACTTTCACCTTCTCATTTCCACCACCACGTTAGCAAAGTGTTTGTCACGGTGTGAATCATTTAACCTTGCCCCAGTCAAGCAGAGATAAATGCTTTTCGTATGGCTTTTAGGAAAGCCGTTAGGTCTTCGAAATGTAATGATGTATTGAGAATGCCTTGATATATTCGAAGTCAATATTTGTAGCAACACAAATGTGGAAGTTGTATAATGTAAGATTTTAAATCTTAATTTGTTTTCTAAATATTGAAAAGTTGAAGGTAGTTGTAGGTTGGCCTTTAGGTACTTTACTGTTACATACATGGTTCACGTAAATAATAATTTTTAAACAGTTCTTGTCTTATTTATTTATTCTTAGTAATTGCATACATCGTAATACAATAAATTTTTGAGGATGTAACAAAATACAACTTGTTTATTGCTATGTAAGAATAATTTCCAATAAAATTTAAATTCTCTTCACGTAAAGGACGAATATAAATCAACCGTTGCATCAAACGAAATTATATAACACCAATAATACATCCCGTTTGCAGCGTTCGTGATATACAGTTTCCTATCCCTCTGCTACGAGTACCTGGGCGGGGAGGGTAATATAATGTCGGAACTGCGGGGTCGACCGGTTCGGGCCTCTTGTGTTAATGGGACCTGCTGTCTCTCGGGCGCCACTTACACCATCGGCTTCCTGCGGTTCTGCAAACAAGCGACGCTGCAGTTCTGCCTGATCAAGCCGGTGTGCGCGTTCGTCATTATCTTCTTGCAGGTGAGATTTGGATTGTATTGTGTGTGTGTGGGTTTGTTACAGGAACAAAATGGGAGACGTTAGAAGATTAGAGATCCGGCTTAAACTTTAAGACTGACCGTTTAAGCAAACTGACCTTGATTTAAGTGTCGCAAAAGGCTAAATGGCATAAGTGGCATATTTCTAAAATAAGTTTCCAGGATTGCTCCTTGCCATTAAATTGGGTCTTTGAATCTTAAGCAAAACCTGATCTCTGTCATTCTTGGTAAGGTAGAAACAATAAGGTCATAAGCGTTTTAACTGAAATGATATTGGACTATGTAATTGAAGTAGAGCTGTTTCGAGCTAAAAATAAAAAATGTTCTCTATCTGCGGAGAAAATCTTTATTCGAAATTAGTAAAATTATAGATTGGGTAATCATATACGAGTATGAAAATTTGGATATAATAAACATAAAAATGGTTTAATTTATAAATCGGACACAATACTTTTCTATCACGATAAAACATTTCATTAGAGTTGGCAAACTCGTCGCCATATTCGACAACCTGATAATTAGACGATAAATCTTATCTTAATTATTCCTTGTAGATATGATAGTGTACAATGTACATGATTCACGACTGCGTAGTTTTTGTTATATTGAGTTTATGAAACTGCTAAATACAAAACATACGGGTAGTAGGAATGCTTATAATCTTCTTAAAGGTGTTACGAATTTCCTAGAAAGTTATAAACGTCAGACATATGGAATGATAAATACGTTAAGAACGTTCATACTGCATTTTACATACGATTAATACATAGAAACATAAGAAAAGAAAGCCAATAAGTAGATAATTCATATGATTAGATATTGACACATGTTGAAATTAACAAGAAGTAATTAGTAAAAATCTAGATGGTATTTCGATTATTTTTTGTTGCTCATCTTTATGATAGTGTCTGTATTTACAAATTTGAAATTCATGTTTTTT
Organism: Colias philodice; assembly: GCF_061535455.1. Taxonomy (NCBI): domain Eukaryota; kingdom Metazoa; phylum Arthropoda; class Insecta; order Lepidoptera; family Pieridae; genus Colias; species Colias philodice. The sequence goes on from NC_143097.1 coordinate 4,275,328, forward strand.
TCATACTTAAATCAAAATCACCCGTAATTTTAGTTTTCTATATTACGGTAGGATATTATGATAGCTTTGCCTAGCCTGCATTTCTTGTTCTTAATAGAGACAGAAGTCTGCTGAACCTGATAAAGCTCGATTTTTTTTTTAATTTGGCTAGGAGTATTTGTTGTATCTACTCAGACATCAGATTTTGAAGAAACCATGACACATACATCATTATTATCTATACGATAAAAATGAATCACCAAATGTATTGCTATTTGCTAAGCGTAAAAATCGAAAACGGCTCGACCAATTCGGCCAATGTGCGTTAACAAAATTAAAAAAAAAAACTCAATTAAGTCGAGTCGTTCTCGCGTTTTACGCTTAGCAACATTTGGCGATAGATTTTTATTATATATAGCTATACTAGCTGTTTCGGCAAACGTTCTGCCTTACTCTTATCACTGGGTTATGAAAAATAGATGTTGCCCGATTCTCAGACCTAACCAATATTCACACAAAATTTCATGGAAATTGACCAAGCCGTTTCGTAGGAGTTTAACTGCAAGCACCGCAACACGATAATTTTTTATAACAGATTGTTAATGAATCGTAACTATAAGTTAAACTGCAAACACCGCGATACGAGAATTTTATTATATTAATAGTTTTAATAAATCGTTATAATATTTCCCTTGCAGTCAGCTGGCCACTACCACGACGGTGATTGGTCGCCAAGCGGCGGGTACATCTACATAACCATAATATACAACTTCTCAGTGAGCTTGGCTCTATACGGGCTGTTTTTGTTCCTGGGAGCCACGAGGGAAATGCTCAAACCGTTTGACCCGGTGCTCAAGTTCTTCACCGTTAAATCTGTTATCTTCTTGTCGTTCTGGCAGGGTGAGTATTTCTTAATATGGACATGTGTTTATTTCTGAAGAATGAATTAGAAAGTATGGAAAGGTGTTAAAACTAAAAAAAAAATTGAGCGTGTGTGCCGAGCACACGTGTCAGAAGTGAAACTTCTTTGCCAACATTTAAGATGCCCAAATCGTCGGGTATCTGGTCGTACTCTATGGCGTGACGGTATTCCCATGACGCGATATTTAAATTTTACTCTCAACGCGCGTAGAGAAGTTTCACTTCAAAATGGAATAAATATAAGACGCAGAATATTGAATTTTTATCTATGTAATTGATGTTCTTTGAATTAATTAAATGAACTTTCAAATATCATGCGACATACATAATCTTAAAAAATCAATGGATGTCAATACAAGTGTCGTCTACATTATTTTTATTATGTGAACACTGCTTTCGTCATGTATTTGTAAACAGGTGGTTTCTATGGAACAAATAACAATGTGATCGTTTAATGCGAAATTGTATACGAATAATGAATGCTGTTTTGAAATACAGATTATTATCATTAATATTTACTTATTTTTGTTAAAAGATTACAATATTTTTGTTGTTAGTATAAAAAGCTTTCAAATATTGAAAAAATCAGATCAGATTTAATTGTTAATTTAGCAATTCTGACCGTAAGTTGGCCAATGTAATTTTAATTAAACTGAGGAATAATCAATTAATGGATCTTAATGTTATCGCTTATTCGCTATTTGCAAAATGTCCGCTTAAAATTCGTCTTCAATTTCTAATAGTAGGGGAGCCCAGGATGCTAAATGTGGATTTACTCGAGCGTCACGGGAACCTATTAGAATTGGTAGATTAGACCATAGCGAGAAAAAAAGGTCCTATAATGTTTTCACTTTTAGCGGTGGGGAAGGGTTTTTTGATTTTTTTTAATTTAAAAAAGAAAAAAATTGGCTTGGAAATACTCAAGCGCGTTAGATATTGATATTTTGCATGCTCCAGGACGTCACTGAAAAAAAGTATACGTTAATCTGACGATTTAAGTGGCGATTTAATCGCTATGAAGAAAGGGTAAAAAATTAAAGTAATATTATTCGAGCGCGTCAGATTAATATATGGGGGGGTTAATTACAATATAAGAAGTCCCCATTTCGCTAATCTGACGATTCGAGCTCAACCTTAGGGAATTATGGATTATTCAAATTTTCCAGCGGGGCCCCTGAGCGCACCCACCAACCATAACTGCTCATATTGACTAGAGGTACTAATGAATAGCTAAGGTACCGTCCCTTATAGTAATCTGACGCGCTCGAGTAAATCCCAAAATCCCCTCTTGGCCTCCCCTACTATAACAGTTTACATTTCCAAACAACCATTTTGAAAATGTTATAGATTATAGAATATCGCGAAATTGGTAATATAATGCAACCTTTCGAAATAACTAGCTGGTTTCGCAACTTCTGTATATGCTCTGTATATCTTTTCCCAGATAAAATGTCAAATAAACTCAAAACTCAATCATTTATTCATACAATTTCCCTCATCACCGATTTTTGAACCGTCAAAAAATGTGTATCATACATTATATTTACATTATGACAATAATTAATTAAAATCTGATCCTTTGCTTGCTCTGATATAAAAAAAAAATTGAGCCCCGAACAACAATCGATCGGGCCACGATACAATAGATTTTCTATTGTGTCTGTGATTCCCTGTCCCCGCTTTCCCTGTCCCTGTGTCCCTTTGTTTGCTTAAATCTTTAAAACTACGCAACGGCTTTGATGCGGTTTTTTTAATAGATAGAGTTATTCAAGAGAAAGGTTTTAGTATATAGTTTATTACTTATTAGGTTTTAGACAAAGCGGGCGAAGCCGCGGGCGGTAAGCTAGTTTGTTATAAACCCATTATTCCAACATTCCAGGCGTAGGGCTCGCGATCCTCGAGAAAGCCGAGGTTATATCACCAATAATAGACGAGAACGGCATCCCCACCACCGCCGGTACAGTGTCCGCGGGGTACCAGAACTTCCTCATTTGCATCGAGATGGTCGCCGCAGCGGTTGCGTTGCGTTACGCGTTCCCCGCGGCGGTGTACGCGCACGCGCACCGCGACCCGCACAGATCGGTCACTATGCAGTCGATATCCAGCAGCCTTAAGGTACGTGACACGTGCGTTTGTAGGTACATGTATCGACACGTACGCTACGCGCACACATGCGTATTATACGGTACATATATACAGATACATATACGCGTATAGAAGTTCCAAGTGCGTTGAAAACACGGATACATAATATTATGTACACGCACACATACGCACGTGTGTAGATATGCAGCCACACGGTTTACACATGCGTATGGGTGTGGTTATGGAACCACGCGCGTCATTATGCTCCACACATACACGAATACATGTACACACACGCACCCGCGTATAAGTATGTAGACATGGGTGCATCAATAGGCACTCGTACACATGCGTGTAGAACTCTAGATATAGACACCGAACATGCAATTACAAGAAGCAAAAACACGCCTCCATATACACGCATACTTACGCTTATTTACTGATACGTATTCAAGTCCGTATAGTTTATACACACAAACACACACGTATAAATACGCACACATTTACACGTTCACGTACTAACCCGTAATCTCGCACACATACGTGTTAAAATACAATCATAAAAACACGCTTAGACGTATACACCGACACTTTTTTCCACATGTCCACATAAACACATACAATAATTATTTTTCGTTGTTGAGTTACATTAGTAAGGGGAATTATAGGGCACTGCTCATAGTCACACATATAACATACATAACATATATTTCATATAGCTCATAGTATTTCATGTAGGTAAAAATTGTAATACTAACACTAGAATAAGATTTTACTAATACTATATGGGCTATGTGACCTGAAATAAATGAATTTTATTTATTTATAGTCTACGACTGAAAGCAGATGCTTTACAAAATAAATTATGATTAATATTTGTCCCCACAGGAAACAATGAACCCGAAGGACATAATGACGGACGCGTTCCACAACTTCCACCCGCAGTACCAGCAGTACACGCAGTACAGCTCCGGTGAGTTATATGTATATGTGTGCACGTCTGTACGCTTGTCATGTTTCTTTTGCTAACGTTTTTTTGTTATTATCGTACTTTTGTACTGTAGGGTTGTTAGAGTTTAGTAGTGAGAGTTAGGATTTTGTCTTGATCATTTTTACTTTTTAATATCGTATGTATACGTATTTTAGGGTTGTTAGTGTAGTTAAATAAGGCTTAAGATCTTTTTGTTTTTGAAACTTTTTTGGTTAAAAAAAAATGAGGAAGTGAATAAGTATGGTAATTTATGTTATGCGGGTAATTATTAAAAGACATACTGGTTAGGATTGCCAGTTTTTAATTTAGTCATGTAATCTAGTCAAAGTGCAGACATTTTAACAATCAGCGATATTAGGCAGAATTTAGTCCATTGAATAAAAAGTCCTAGAGTGCGTGAGTTAGTAACGTAAGATGTTTCTTCGGAAACATGTCAAGAGTCCCTAGGTAATAAACATACTAAAACCCCGGGCCACTAGGAGGAGCCCCGGAGTGGGGGGAGGGGGGAAATGGGTCCATTTTTTCATTTTTCGCTTAAATCTCAAAAACGGTACATGTTAGAGAAAAACTATCAAGGAAAAGTTGAAAGGCCATAAAATTATCTACAAGTTGTACCTGAATCATTTTTTCCTATATCCTACCGTTTCTGAGTTATACGCAGTAAAACATGATTTTGGCTCAAACAATTTCCACATCAATCGATCAAAAAATATTTCTTTCTTCCAAAAAACTAAAATGTGCAACTTGTGACCGGTACTGATAGATTGCTCTTAATTAGGTCTATAATTGGTAAAATAAACACATTCCTCCATGGAAGCCTTTAGGAGGAATCGATTGTCAAAATATTATATTATGGTAGTTTGAGTTACTGAACTTGATCTTTTTATTTTTTTCTTCCAAAAAACTCAAAAGTGCAACTTGTGACCAGTACAAATAGATTGCTCATAATTAGGTCTATCATTGATAAAAATACCAGATTCCAGCACGGAGGCGTTTACGGGGAATTGAATTTTATTAGGGTAGTTACGATACTTGAACTTTTTATTTTTTTTTCTTCCAAAAAACTCAAAAGTGCAACTTGTGACCGGTACTGATAGATTGCTCTTAATTAGTTCTATAATTGGTAAAATAAACACATTCCTCCATGGAAGCCTTTAGGAGGAATCGATTGTCAAAATACTATATTAGGGTAGTTTGAGTTACTGAACTTTATCTTTTTATTTTTTTCTTCCAAAAAACTCAAATGTGCAACTTGTGACCAGTACTGATAGATTGCTCTTAATTAGTTCTATAATTGGTAAAATAAACACATTCCTCCATGGAAGCCTTTAGGAGGAATCGATTGTCAAAATATTATATTAGGGCAGTTTGAGTTACTGAACTTGATCTTTTTATTTTTTTCTTCCAAAAGACTCAAAAGTGCAACTTGTGACCGGTACAGATAGATTGCTCATAATAAGGTCTATCATTGATAAAAATACTTGATTCCACCACGGAGGTGTTTACGGGGAATTGAATTTTATTAGGGTAGATACGATACTTGAACTTTTTATTTTTTTTCTTCCTAAAAACTCAAAAGTGCAACTTGTGACCGGTACCGATAGATTGCTCATAATTAGGTCTATCATTGATAAAAAAAACCAGATTCCACCATGGAGGCGTTTAGGAGGTATTGAATTTTATTAGGGTAGTTGCGATACATGAACTTTTTAACTAACTACCCTAATAAAATTCAATTCCCCGTAAACGCCTCCATGGTGGAATCTGGTATTTTTATCAATGATAGACCTTATTATGAGCAATCTATTTGTACCGGTCACAAGTTGCACTTTTGAGTTTTTTGGAAGAAAAAAAATAAAAAGTTCATGTATCGTAACTACCCTGATAAAATTCGATTCCCCGTAAACGCCTCCGTGGTGGAATCTGGTATTTTTAGCAATGATAGACCTAATTATGAGTAATCTATCTGTACCGGTCACAAGTTGCACTTTTGAGTCTTTTGGAAGAAAAAAATAAAAAGATCAAGTTCAGTAACTCAAACTGCCCTAATATAATATTTTGACAATCGATTCCTCCTAAAGGCTTCCATGGAGGAATGTGTTTATTTTACCAATTATAGAACTAATTAAGAGCAATCTATCAGTACTGGTCACAAGTTGCACATTTGAGTTTTTTGGAAGAAAGAAATATTTTTTGATCGATTGATGTGGAAATTGTTTGAGCCAAAATCATGTTTTACTGCGTATAACTCAGAAACGGTATAGCTAGAGAGCTAGCGCAAAGCTACCTGTATGTATTTGACCAGACCTGGATTTTTGTGTGTTGATTCCCCTATACCTACTATACATGAGATGAGGAGTCACTAAGCCCAGAGTGGTGGACGAGCCGCGCGCTTAGGTAAGACAGGTGGAAATTTTTGGCGAACTTTGAAACCATTTGACCACGTCTGCCATTTTGATATTTGAAAATAGATTATTATTACTATCGGAAAATAACAATGGCAGACCATTATCACGCGGATAACATTCTGGCAGACACTTATGAAAGTGCTGAAAAAAATACAATTTTGAAAGTATTTGACCAGATCTGCCATTCATATATTTTATTTATTAGGGTCTTAAAAACTTATTTTCGAAACGGCAGACATTTTCATTGCGTACAGACTTCAGCAGACAACAAAAACTAGCTACTACATCGTCAGATCTATGCATACAGTAATATCTCTGTAGCTATTTTTTTTCCATATATATCAATATTATTCTCACTCTAGCCTATAGTATTTTTATTTTATATAGTTACTAGCATTCAAATAGTCTAGGTTTTATACCTGAGAGTAGGGATGTAACGATACCGATACCGATACCGATATATCGGCCGATATAATCGGCAAGCCGATATATCGGTATCGCCGATAATAAAACAACCGATACCGATATCAAACAATTCAAAAAACCGCGCCCCATGAACGATGCGGGAGGCCGCCCGCGCGTGCGCACTTTGTTTTCTGAAAAAACTCTACCAATAGTAATTATTAGGTACTGATTGTATGTGTATTACTTAAAGTTTAACTGACTTTTTAAAATAATAATACTAAAATAAATGGTTTTGTTGTTTTTTGATTTGGCATTTTTATTTAAAAGAATACGATTAACAGTTGAGTCTCTGTTAAATGTTGGTAACTTTTTATGCATAATTCACTATTTATTTTTCTACCAAGCCATCGATATCGGTATCGGTATCGGTATCGCCGATACATTACTACAAATATCGGTATCGGTATCGTATCGGCAAAATCATGTATCGTTACATCCCTACCTGAGAGGGCTCTTTTCGGTTCCCACTCTAACGGTTATTGCCAGATGTTTTCAGTACAGATTAGATACTAGCAGATACATCACTTCCATGCAAAAGTGAAAATTACTACGCTATAAATAGCCTAAAAATCTTAATAATAATAATTACGCTTCACAGCAAGAAGAAATGTACCATATGTACCCGCACAAAGTCGATATTGTGTTGCCTACCGTTCGACTCAATGGCTAGGGTTGTAACTACCTTTAATAATTATTACCAAACTAATAAACCGAGTGATGCGAAATAACCATAATTCTTTAAGAGTTTGATAAAATGATCAGGCAGGTATTTTCTTTAATCCTTCTCTGAATTATCGGTTACTAAATTGTATCGTTGAAATTATTCTTAATCGCGTAAATTTAATAAATAATCATATGGAAAACACTTTTCATTTGTTTTTTTACTTTCACGCCCAACTACTAAATACAATAATTACGTTGTTTCGGTATTTTGACGAGAAAACGCAGGAAACATCCGTTGTATCATTTTAGATTGTATATTTTGTATCTGTAGAATTGAAATCAAAGCTATGTATATGTTGTCTCCATTCTTTTCTTATCGGATTGTTGATCCCAATGCGAATGCGTCACTTAAATTTTATAAAAGACAATTAAGAACATCAAAAATAAAGTGATACGTAAATATTTCACAGTGCAATATATTATGTAATTAATAATAATTATATATTTATGAAAAAATAATTACATCAGATTTAATAATCGCAATTGTTTTGAATGTACATATGAATAAATGATTACATCATAATAGTAATAATCACAATTGTTTTATTTCCCATTTGTTGCAACCCTAGCATATTTTCATGTAGCAGCAGAAGTACCTACACTGGCGGCGCGGCGGCATCGTGCGACATCAAAGGCATTGCCTTACTAGGTAAGTTTATAATGATTAACTCTTTAATAATTATTTTTGACTTTACTCATTTCTTTTATTATATAATTTACGTTTTACTTTTACAGAATCCGATTCAATGGATTATGAAGACGAGTCACACAACGCCATACGATAGTGATGATGAATGAACATTTCAATAAATGCATGCGTGTTTTTTTATGTTGTTTTGTAATTGTTAATTGTTTCTTAAATAAAGAAATAAACTAAATATTTAAATGATGATTTGTTATTTGCAACACAACTTTATATTTGAGATTCTTTACAAATGTATTTAGTTTTGTATCATCAAATTTATAAATTTTATTCCATAGTTTTCAAAATTAAATGTAAATGACCATAAAAACATTAATAAAGTAAATCATTGATGTAAGGTCAGGGAACGTCATACAAATATACATCTGACCATGTAGAAGCTAAGTCTTGTTGACTGCTGAAGTCTGTAAAGTTTTGTTGTCTGCTGAAGTCTGTACGCAATGAAAATGTCTGCCGTTTCGAAAATAAGTTTTTAAGACCCTAATAAATAAAATATATGAATGGCAGATCTGGTCAAATACTTTCAAAATTGTATTTTTTTCAGCACTTTCATAAGTGTCTGCCAGAATGTTATCCGCGTGATAATGGTCTGCCATTGTTATTTTCCGATAGTAATAATAATCTATTTTCAAATATCAAAATGGCAGACGTGGTCAAATGGTTTCAAAGTTCGCCAAAAATTTCCACCTGTCTTACCTAAGCGCGCGGCTCGTCCACCACTCTGGGCTTAGTGACTCCTCATCTCATGTATAGTAGGTATAGAGGAATCAACACACAAAAATCCAGGTCTGGTCAAATACATACAGGTAGCTTTGCGCTAGCTCTCTAGCTAGTAGGATATAGGAAAAAATGATTCAGGTACAACTTGTAGATAATTTTATGGCCTTTCAACTTTTCCTTGAAAGTTTTTCTCTAACATGTACCGTTTTTGAGATTTAAGCGAAAAATGAAAAAATGGACCCATTTCCCCCCTCCCCCCACTCCGGGGCTCCTCATAGTGGCCCGGAGTTTTAGTATGTTTATTACCTAGGGACTCTTGACATGTTTCCGAAGAAACATCTTACGTTACTAACTCACGCACTCTAGACCCCCCTTGGAGGGACTCATTCAGTGGACTAATTAAGATTTAATAATTAATTTACACGCGAAATCGTATTTTTTTTACAGAACTTTTATTATTGTTTATTTGTCTACTCATAATTTTAGCCGCGAATCTCGAGATGAGTCTTCATTTGTTTTGGTTTTATTTCCTTTCAGATGTCACTTCCCACCTGCCTTATGAGAAACTATAAGCTCTGCCATAGCTGTGCTCTGCATGAAGTGCATTGCTGTTCGTTGTAAAACATGCATTTATCAGCGACTGAAATTTTAACATACATTGCTCCTTATATTAAGCTCTCAAATAAAAACAATAGTGACAAACGAACATAAGAAGCAATGTACGTAAAACAATTGTTATCAGTCGCTGATGAAAGTATACATATTATGTACGTTAACTCCCACGCTGTTATGTTACTTGCGACTGATTTAAAAATGGAAAAAGAAAAAAAAAAGAAATTCTAGCAACACCTTTTGTTGCCAGTAACATAATTTTCCACCGAGCATGGAAAGTCTACTAACAGTATTTAATTGTATGGGACAGATAATATTATTTTATCGTCTGCCATATCTTGAAGTATTTCGAGTATTTATAGATTATTGCATTATTCATTATTAAAATTCAAACAATTGATAACAATTTTCCAGCTATTATTATTTTATTATCATTGAGTCACTTTTGGCATGCCTTTGACAATTCCCTGAGTATTAATTTTTGGGGAACTTATTATTATATTTAAACAGAATACAGCTTTAATAAAAATATAGACATAAATGTAAAGATTCATTTTTATACTCTTTTGACTGTCCCTCCATAATATATATATTTATTTCTATAGTATTTATAACACATTTTCTAATAAAAGAAATACAATTAATTTCATTCAATTTATAAGAAGAACAAAAATATAACCATTATGAAAACTAACTCTTTTCACAAGGCTTTAAATACTTGACAAAGCTTTTATTGCTGCCAAATATTTATTTTGCTTCGACAAGTACCTAAGTGAATAATTTTTTAATATTCTATAAAATCCAATGTCATAATAAAAAAAGAAAAATAATTAGAATTTCGGTGCTCGGTTATTTGAACCCTTCGTTAAGTAAGATAATTTTAGTTCTAGATAAATTTTAATAAATTTACGGTTATTGAGTAGTCCGAAATTAAAGACCATAAATAATAATAATATATTGAGCGCTTGTAATTATGTAAATTTTACGCTTTACTAAAACATATTCGGACTAATCATTGCCATATAGGACTTGTACCCTTTTTTGTACTTATTGCCTAGATTTCGGACCGCGGGTTGGCAACACTTTCTTTCATTATCTATATTCTATGGTCAAATATTATCCAGTTATATTTTTTAAAAGTAAAAAAGTCCCGTTCTATATTTGAAATTTCGAATGTTTGCATGATTTGCATGCGAATGAATTTCGTTTAAATACTTTCTTTTTAATTATAGCTCTGGTTAAATAAATGATAAGTTTGTTTTTAATAATTGCCTCCCTTCGGTACCCACCATAATATTAAATGTTAGTGTTAATGTTAGAGAATAAAATTATTGTTTATTTCTGTGATTATATTATTTCTTTTTATGTTTTTTTGTTACGTACTTTGAAGGATGTAATCCCTTAGTTGAGCTAGTATTGTATCGAAAATGAAAACGAAATATTGAATACAGGTTTGTTAAATTGTTGGGCATTTATTTTCTGTACCGGTGTTTTACCGAATTTATTATTTTGCCAAAGACAGGCTTTTCGATCGATGTATCTAGGCAAAATAATGCTTTGTATGTAGCCGTCTTGTAAAGAAATTATTTTTTATTAGTTAAGTTTTATATTCAGCTTGATTTAAATAATATATATTGCTTAAATTAAAGTTATCGATGTCTTTTGTAATATTAGGTATAAGTCATTGTCAGCAATTTTATTATTTTGTTATTTTAGTCCTACTTTTGCGGTTTCACTAATAAATGTCATTCTGTCTATTTAATCTTTTATTGAACGTTATTTTTGGATAATCGTAAGGTAAGTATGAAGTTATTTGGTTTTTTTATTATTGAGTTTGCTAGCATGTGTATCTAATGTGTATGTTTGTTCGTAACAAGTCATTATCACTAATTAATTTTGCTTGTATGCACTGCGTATTAATGAACACTTTAGGAATCATATTCATTAGTATGTACACTAACTAACGTAAATTTCCATGACATGTTAGAGATATAAATCTTGTCTGTTTTATTATGTGTTTTAAAATAAGCGGGGTTTTTAAGTAAATACGATAGCATTTTTAGGGTGGTGGTCGTCATGCATATTTCAAAAACTACCCATGTTTTTTGTATTTTTACTTATAACTAATTATTTCTTTTTGTAGTTCTACTATTGTCTGTATAATATAATAACAAACAATTGAAAATTACTTAAGGTGTTGCTTACTTATTTTTATGAGGGTTTTTGCTTCATTGAGAACGATAAAAAATATTAAAGAATAATCATGCTAAAAGTAGTGTGACCCACATATCGAATAATGACCCCATAGTTTATTAACAACTTCTAAAATACCTTGAGTGTGTTAGTAATTTCAATTAACGGTGGTGGTTTAAAGATTTTTTGGTGGTGGTATCATTTAATATTTTCTTATTATCTAGTGATGCGTGGTACCGGCGTGGGTAAGCGCAATGGTGAGGAAGGAGCAGCTTTAGCCCCAAGGCCCCCGCCACAGCGCGTAGCTACCATCAGCCAAGCAGCAAATTACCACGAAAAAACCACTTTACTAAGCTCTGACGACGAGTTTCAGTGAACTATCGTTTATTTCTCCTTTAGGCGAACGGGATCAATGTCTCTTCGACGGGTTTAAAGTCTAGTTTACAACTTATTGGTTATACTTTTCCATTTCTCGATGTCATTGCATTAAGCGCTTGGATAGGCATTTATGTGATACCTTTATGTTAGTTGTTGATCGTTGTTTTCGTTTAGACTTCACCTAAAGTAATATATTAAATAGGCACTTATAAATCCGGCACAAATAATATTTTTAATAAATGTTATTGGATTGTCGTATTTAGATGTTATAAGGGAACGATCACAGACGACTCTGGCGTGAATATATTTAAATATCGCTGTAAGTTAATAAATAACGATATGTATAAATAATATTTTATCCATAGATATTATAGATCATAAATATTTTGGTAGATTACTTTAATTTCGTCTCTATTTCTATGATGATATTTAAAATAAACAATACATTTAAATAATGGCACGTAGTTGCAAAAGAAAATGTTTTAAAAGTTAGATTACCCTGATTCTTTAAGTAATCGATAGAAATAAAATGTGTACAGATAAAAAAGATGTGACATGCAATGGGTTGCCATAAAATAATTTGAAATAATAATGAATATCATATTTGCTGTATATAAACTAAATAGTAATATATTTTTTTAAAGGAGTAACCTTGCACTTCTGTTATAGGTAGTTGAATTATAAGAGGTTCGCTTCAAAACAACACTGCATTGCTTCGCCGTCCAATTTTAATACTTTCCATTTCCGGTTTTTGAATCTATTTTTAAATGTGGTAATAATAGAAATTAATAAAACATTTTCTTCAGGTCTTTAAGAATTTTTTTGAATGTTCCAAATCTTTATTACCTATATTTATTGTAATTAAGGTTATCTATGATGCATGATACTTATGATACAAAATTGCACATTTGCCTACTAATTGTAGCTGTAAGTAGGGAATTATAATATCTTTAATTAATGTGCGATTCCGAATAAACTGACGTCATAGGGCTTTGTGTAATTGCTGTTTTTATTTCATTGTAGTAGTTATTTGTCAATGTGTATGTGCCCCGGTTATATCTTTGGGAATCGTTAATATGTATTTATTGTAAATAAAACAAATAGATTTGTTATTTAACAAACTAGATAGTTTAAATGCTTTCTAGATTTTTTTATCCCATATATTTCTAAAGACGCTATGTTATTTTTCATCTGTAAGAGTCAATTAATAAATTTGACTAACATCGTAAACATAAAAAATGTTTATCTAATGGTAGTTCTTAAGGATTTCCCTTCGTTTGAAAAAGGAAATTATTTTTGTAACAGAAATAGTAAAGTTTTATTTCATGACAAGTATAAGATTATAATTAATGTTAGTTAATATAAAATATGTTTTAGCCCGAGTTTTTAAGAGTATAAATACATGATATTTAATTAAAATATATATTTTCGTTTTATTTCTGAATATCCCTCTCCTTATACAGAATACACAATTATGTTTAATGGTGTTCACGAACTTCTATACAATTTAAATAATATGTAATCTTGCTGTGACACACCTCTTTATAACACCTAGATTCTCATAAATTGATAATAATTATTAAAGGAAAGAAACTGGAGAAAATTTTTATTCATAGGTACAAAAATAGTTAAATATTGGCATACTAAACTATTCGCAAAAATAACTAGCGCCTTTTTTCTACACTTACGAATACCATAGTATAAAGAGAACAAGTAGCCCGACTCCCGGCGTTTAGGAGCGCACGACACCTATTCGTATAGGAGCTACCAACGTTGACAAGTGAGAATTTTAGTATAGTTGGTTCTTTGATATACTGTTCCTCTTGCTATTTCGGTTAGAGTCCGGGCTGTCTGGCTGGTCGCAGTGGTTGCGTTTAGTAGTGCGCATCGTATCTGCACACGATAATTTCCTTAATTTTAAGTCATTTTTTAACGCGTAATTTTTAATCTTTTGCCTTTAGATAGATCCATCAGACATATTTTTTTTATTGCAAGACGTTTTTTTCGTTGTTAAATAGGTGCCAGACGCAATTTTTAATTTCGTTTTTATAAAAAATTCAAATTATTTTAGAATGTCTGTAAATTTCATATTATGTTCTTCAAACATAATATAATCTAAAATTAATTAGCCAGACGCTAATTCGATTGTTAAGTATTAAAAAATGAGTATAAATAAAAAAAAGTAATGAAGCATGCAGCTCATCAGCTAGTGTATTTTAATTATGCGACAGGAAATAATTGCAAGAATACAATATTATTTACACTTGTTCTTATAAATTAAAAAGTTAAAATGAAAAAAAAAAACATAAAAGTGAAAAATAAATTAAAGTTACCATACATTAAAAAGAATGGAATAAAATCTATATCAATGAAGGTTAAACAATTACATTGTTAAATTTAAAAAGCCATCTTCATAATCATCATCATCATCATCTTCCCTCTCACTGTCAGAATTATTTATGTTATCGTCTAAGCCGTCTAAGGAATTGTTATTGTTTTCCAATATTCCATTATCTGTAACAAAAAAATAATAATTCATTTATTCAAAGTAAAAAGATTTGTTCGTTATAATACCTATAATAATTTAGTTTTTCTTGATTAATGTTCTATTCAATACTTACTTTGAATAATAACATCTACAACTGTGGAAGGTGATTGCTCTTCCTCAAACCAAACAAAATCGTATTTATCTTTGTTGATGGTCCAACCAGAAGCAACTGGAGATAAAGCTGTCGGTTGTTTTTGGTGTGCATTTCTCCATAGCTTAGTCACATAGCGAACCCTTAATAAATGTTGAAGCAATTCAGCTTTACAGGGTGGTAAACTGGAAGAGTCGAAGTTTCGAAATTTTTTTGCAAAGTTTTCTTCAGATTTTTTACACTTGAAAGTATCTACTTGAAAACAGATGAAATCGAACATCATTAAAAACTCGAAAAAAAAAAAAAAAAAACGAAAACTCCTACAACTCACACCTCTTTTGCTCATAAATTCTTCTCTTTCCTGGTTCCTTACTTATTTAATAAAATCAACATTAAATTAAATATTCTTAAAATGATTAGATGGAAATTAAAAAAGTCCCAGAGTTTTTGAAATTGGAAGCGAGACATCTAGAAAATTAGTTTCAATATTGATGTACACAACACACACACACACACACACACACACACCAAACACGACACACACAAGTGAACACACACACACTCGCATATTTAAGTTTGTATTGAATTTAACTAAAGTAGTTAGCATGAATTTATATAGGTATACTAGCGGTCCGCCCCGGCTTCACCCGTGGTACCTACATGTTTAAACTATCCTATCTCTCAAGTTGGATCGAACTGCACATGGTGTGCGAATTTTATTATAATTAATCGGTTAAATGGTTTAGGAGTCCATTGAGGACAAACATTGTGACACGAGATTTATATATATATTTTAGTATCAGCATCGCATCTGTGCGAAGCCAGGGCGGGTCGCTAGTTGAGTAATAAAAAAAATTGTTTTGTATAGAAGATTGTTGATGTACCCTAATAGTTTATTTTTTAACCTAAGGAATAAAATGTACCAATGGAAGATACTTGTTCCCACAACACAGGGAATCCTAGAGTAGGAACAATTCAATTTCTATGCATTTTATATTTTCGAAAAAAAAAAGTTATTGTTTATTGTCATTTAATTTTCGCGGCCGACCCTTTCTATCTCTCTTGCACTTTAAACTATCTCTCCATATACACAATCATCAAATTGTTATACTTACCTACTTTCACTACGTTTTTATTTGTACATATTTAATACTTAACAATCGAATTAGCGTCTGGCTAATTAATTTTAGATTATATTATGTTTGAAGAACATAATATGAAATTTACAGACATTCTAAAATAATTTGAATTTTTTATAAAAACGAAATTAAAAATTGCGTCTGGCACCTATTTTACAACGAAAAAAACGTCTTGCAATAAAAAAATTATGATTGATGGATCTATCTAAAGGCAAAAGTTTAAAAATTACGCGTTAAAAAATGACTTTAAATTAAGGATAATTTCCTGTGCAGATAAGATGCGCACTACTGAACGCAACCACTCCGGCCAGCCAGACAGCGCGGACTCTAACCGAAATAGCTAGAGGAACAATATATCAAAAAACCAGCTATAATACTAAAATTACTTTTTTTTCAACGTTAATAGCTCCCGTACCATATTTTCACGAGACGCAGTGTTTTCAACTTTTCACTTGTCATATTGATATTTTAAATATTTTTTAAGTAATACAAACACCGACCGCTCACAGCAATGGCGCGGCCCTCACGAGAACGGTCCATGAGAAAGAACGGCGGCGCACATGAACATGATATTATTATTTATTACATATCATATTATGATTATTGCTACATACACTATATACATTGCTTAACGTGTAACAATAAGGTTATCCTTTACGTTATGCATTTATCAGTTCAGCGACTACTTCACACACTACCGTCAAATGTTTTTGATTAAGCAACATTATAGGAATGTCGTAAGTCGTTGCCAACTGGCAAAGGTTGGTCACAGGTTGGATGAAATAAAACACAAAGTTATCATAAGTTTTTTATTAAAAATATATACAATTGCATAATTAATAAGGAATAAATATAATTATTATAGTAACATATCGTGTTATTGCTTTATTTCCATATGTGTAGGTACGTGATCATTTTTTTAAATAATATTTTATCTAATTACGTTATGATAATCTTATGAATTAATAACAATGATTCAATCGTAACACAGTAACATTTGTTTGTGTATATTTATATTTTATTTAACATGTACATATAATTTAAAAAATGGACAAAAATAGTGCTTTAATAACCTTCTCAAAATATGTAGGTACTGCTATTTTTGCTACACTTTGATCAACAGATTTACATGGAAATTATTAGAAAATTATAATTTGACGAATGACGAGATGTTTATGTGATTCCACCACATAAAAAGTATGGTCACAAGGTCAATCTTTTTGTCATACTAGTAGGTACTAATTATATTTTGAGAAGAAAACATTGAATAGGTAATTCAACAAGTAGGTTCAGATTTCGATTATGATTATGAGAGATGTGAATTTCTATTTTATTTATTAGTTCTACTAACTACATGAACGTCTTAACTTTAAATCGTAACCAAGCCACGTGGGATGGATTCGTATTTATATATCCTACGACATTTCCCATAAATATACTCTGTGGTGCAGGTAATAACCATCCATAGCCTATAGTATAGAATAGGTACATAATTAAATTTTTATACAAAAAAAACAGTTTCGATTGGTATAAGTACATCGTAGAAAAACAAACATCATGTTTCTAGAAGTAATAGGTAGGTAGGTACTTATATTTCTTTTTTTTACTTCGGAACTAGGTACGTATACCAATCAATTATTTTCATATCAGAACCGCATCACAGAATAATTTGTGAGATTAAACATGAGATTATACTCTACTCATTAAGAGACAAGCTAGAAATAGGAAATGTAAGAACTAGCGGTTGTGGTTGGTTACATTCTTATATAAATTAATATCTACGCCGAACTCTAAAGCATAATGAAGTCTATTCACAACGGTTTTAAACCGTCCAAGAAAGACACTGTGCGCACAATGTAAAGGCATCTAAATCACCATTGTCCTTATATTATTATAACCTAAATTATTATATTTAGAGAGAGAGAGGGGAAAGATATGCAAATTCACAACTTATTATTCTTTGTCACAACTTTAGGAGGTACACGCTCACTCCACAGAATAAGGGTGCAGAATATTATAAAACTATTGCAACAATATTTCCACAGATGATATAATATTCTACTGCCATACGTCTTCTATTTCAATTTGATTGAGACAGGGATGCAACATATTACATAATTATTATAATGCATAGACTAACCTGTCTACCTTTCAGTGTACAATAATTTACACCAATAAGGCCAAGTCCAGAAATCGTTTAAAGGCAAGGATTACCTTTTGTTGTTCAGACAATTATCATTATAAAATGGTAACTAACTTTATTGGTAATCAATACAAATCCTTTGTAATTTACCTTTATGAAAATTATAAAAATATTTATTTGATGGAACATTTTTCGTTGTTTAATCTGTGGTATAAATTACATTACATCGTTCACTGGCTGTGGTACAAATTACATTACATATTTCTACGAATAGAGAAAAAGTGCTAAGCAATAAATAATGTATTGCTTGTTTAAATCTACCAATAGCTTAGAGATACGCGCCAAATATCGACCTACTGTTTGAGCAAAGACATACTTAATAGTAGTTTTTGTGTTTAATCCATAATCAAAATACATATAACAGTTTGTCTAATAGAGCATGACACCAATTATATTTCATAATAATTGAACTGTCTATACTCTATACAGTATACAGAGTGTTTTTAATTTATGTATTTCATCGTGCCCCGTGTCTTTTTAAAACAGTCTGTTATCTAATCTCTAAAATAATAAATTTTCAAAAGTTCTTAAGTAAAATGTCTTTAAGTAATTTCTTAAAATCTTTAAAGAGATCTTTATATCTTTACTTTTTAGTTTAACTTAGTATCATGCTGCATTACACAAACTATGTTCGTTTAGTTCGCGCCAAAACTGTTAAGTATGTATTATCTAGTAGGTATTAAATTATCTACGGTAATATTATCCTGTCCCAAATATGTAGTAGACGTATAAAAATACCATTTATTTTACATTATTACATCAGAAATAATAACATCGAAAGAAGAACAATGTTAATTTAGAATTGATGGTAGTTTTGGCGCCAACTTTTAAATCGTCATCATATAAATAAGTAATCATTTAACATATGTGCTGCTAATTATAGTTATTTTACAGATTAAATAGAAGTAGGAATTGGAAAGATTGAAATAGTTAGTAGAGAATATTAATTAGAAATAGCTATTTAGAATTTACCTTTATTTACCTACAAAAATCTTGGACAATTTTATTGTAACGAGATTTTTTGCGCAAAGACTTTTTATTATTTACACATTCGAATTCAACTTTCTATTAAATTCAATATATTAATTTGATCTTAAGATTTTAGAAAACGATTCGTTTCAATCCCCTATTCAATTCCCTAACTGACATTGGGTAGGCAACGCAGTAAGGAAAATAACTTACTTTATTAGTGTTTTAATTGTTTTGCAAATGTTTGATTACGAATATACCTAGGTAATAAATGGTAAAGTAACTAGATTAGGAACATAGATAAATACGATATGCAATTCATACAAAATCAAATAAATCTAAGCAGTTTATAGTTACTTTATAGTTTACATTGTTCTTAAACGTTTGTTTACTTCTATGTTAAACCCACTTTACCATTTTAATTTTTTATTCGCGGATTAATTCCTTAATGGGCTTGTAAATCAGCTTCCTTGATAACACAATCGCGAAATATAATAAGTATTTATATTTAAGATAGTTAACACGTTGTCAAACCCGGGACCTCTTACGTTTAAAATAGTTCATGTTTGTTCATAATAGAACCACTCAAATTACCAACTGGGTTTTCTAGAAGACGTGAGATTTCATCTCTCAATAGTCAATAGGTATTTTATGTTTCATAAAGTTACTACGAATTTCACTTTTTTAGAAGTGAATATAACAAAGTATATTTTGGATACCATACATTTTAGACATTGTCCACATTGCTCCATTCATTTTTAACCTAGTCAGCCATCGATAAATTCTTCATACATACCTACGATTAAGAATTGTGCATCAATTGAGATTACTATTCATCAAGTAATATTAATCGCTTTACAATTTTATTTACAAACTAGGAAAACAACGGCCGGTTTTTGAATTGAGAATTTGACGTAAACAGCGTATCAAAGTTGGCATCAAATCATGTTTAAACGCTGCTTAAATATATTTTAAGCTATTGCATAGCTTCTATCGCGGGCCTCGAGCGCGGGGACCGAATCCAGAAATCCCGTAACGAAAAAACCTCACGCTCCCCACTCCGACGGACACGGAGGTGTGGCTTGAAGGCATAGCATGCAATAGCTTTACCGCGGCAGTCCCCGAGTGCCACACGTCTTTTTTTTATATGAAGCATAAGCTTTAACCTTAACCAAATCAATTCTCAAATCAATAACCGGCCTATGATCGCTTTCCAATAATGGCATAAAGATAATTATGACAAGAAAGTATCTACAAGCTACTGTAATGGCCGGATGAGTCGTGCGTGCGGTGCGGTGCTACGAACACCTCTGTAATGCTCGGGATCTGAAAATTGGGAATATTGAATTAATTTAAAGACACTATTTATTTAGAAATTAAAGACTTTTTAACGGATTTTAACACTTTACATCGAGCGTGGTCACGTGTCTCCCCGTGACCACGCTCGCTGTAAAGTGTTCGAAACGTCGGGAAAATAATAGAATGAATATATCGCGTTAAAAATCCGTTAAAAAGTCTTTAATTTCTAAATGTATAATACTCGCGTAAAATCAAACATTAGAAGACACTATTTATCTTTATATTTTATTGAAAACCCTAAGTTGTTTTTAAAGGTATTGACAAGTTGGGTAACACAAAAGTCAGGTAATTGCCCGATCGAGGCAAGCGATCGAAATGTATTCTATTTTATACATAAGAGTAAAA
This sequence comes from Colias philodice, assembly GCF_061535455.1. NCBI lineage: Eukaryota > Metazoa > Arthropoda > Insecta > Lepidoptera > Pieridae > Colias > Colias philodice. The sequence goes on from NC_143097.1 coordinate 4,296,160, forward strand.
GAGACATAAACCTGTATATCCTTTCGATACATCATTGCTCTACCCCAATTTTATTCAGAAATAAATCTTTGTATTCCTGCCGCGACGATGTCTTGTATTACAAATTGTAATACGGTACCTACCTACTGCATCGTACAATACAATGCAGGTTTGTCGAAAATGTATTTCATCACGATACGTGCAGTGAAACCCAAGAGAGTCGTTACATGACGAAGGATGGAATCTTATTTCGTGAAATTCACTTTTAGGTTTCTTGTATGTATGGTCTGAGTAAAAAAGGCTAAATCATTGGACGATACTACAATAAGATAAGACCTCAATATAACCAAATAACCAATTTGTTTTTATATGTAACTCGTAATCTAATCACATCTCTTGCAGTGATCAGAAAAATATGTTATTCCTAACAAATATCTGACCTACATAAACCGAATGAGGCTGTCATAACAACCAAAAGGAAATTTCAATCTATTGGACGGGTGCAGATAGCAAGATGAAATCGCATCTGCTGAGTTAAGCAGATATATCTATGGAAATTTATACTTGAATGCAGTAGACGTCATTTTTATATTAGAAAATTCTTATTAAGATTTACTGTTTAGCTCGAAAATACATACTATTTACCAGCTAGTTTTGTCATATGTCTGTATTTATCAAAAACTGTGTTTTACTACTGTGTCTTATAGAGTGTTAGGTATAGAGAAAAAGCCATCTATATATTTCTTACAAATAGGTAGATACCAACAGATTTTTAATGGCATAAACTTTTTATTATAATATAGAAACAAACTCATTACTATTTTAAAAACTGTATGCAGACGAAAATATATCTAGTGTACTGTGTAATCAGTGTACCAAGAATACAATATAGATAAAAGTTATTAAAATACTACAGATAAACAAAAAAACCTCTTTTGATTTTACCCGAGCATTTATTCATTTACCGAGAGAAATGTAACGTTTCTCCTCGAGAGTAAACAGATTTAACCAGATTAAGGTTTTAGCAGATTATCTACTTATTATTTCATGTGTGCAAAGCGGCTTTCACAATATATACGCTGTGTTGACTTATTTAAATGAGCCGAGTTGTGGGAATATTTCAGGAATTTGGTAATTAATATACTTGTTTGAAAAAAGTGGTTTTTTATTTCGTATTTTGTCTGAATAGGTAGCTATATATTTAAATAAGGATTCAGTATGAGAAATAAATCACAAAATAGGAAACAATGGTGATCGAGTCAATTCAATGTATAAAAATAATGTTAAAAAAGGAAACTAAAAATAAACTAAAATTCGAAGAGATAGCAAGATAGCTTACGGATGAAGGAGTGACGATATGAAGTGATGATCGCTACAAAGATTTTGGATCCCATTGCACTGTCGGTATCGTCCAAGAACATCCACCCCTAGTGAAACATAAAAATAAGAGAGATAAATAAAACAAAGAAAAAGCGGTTGATAAATATTTTATGCTTATAGGTACTCTTCCGATCTTTTAAAATCAACTACCGTTTTGCTCCGTGTAGATATATAGAAGAAAGAAAGATGTAGGTATATTTCCATCAATCCAATAAAATTTGCGAATTTATAATTTTTAAGATTCTATTTAGCCATATTTAAGAGGATGAGATAAAAGTATGCCGCTAAGTGAGTAATTCGAAGCGTCAGTTGAGCCAATTATTAAAATGGCACATCGTACTAACAGGCGGAAGAGCGCTTTTTATTCTATTAAGACTTGAACATTCGTCAAGCATCTCAGATTCTGTGCAATGAAATATCTCCTTAAATTAAGATTTAAATTTGGCTTGAAAACATTTTGTGAAGTTTGTTACATCTCAGTGCTAGCGTGAACTGATAAGAAGAGGTCCACCATAGTACAAAAAATTTGAAGTTTATACATTTTGTGAAGTTATCACAAATTTGTAAAGTTTAGGATAATTTGGGAAGTTTAGGACTATCAGACCAGTTTATAAAAATTCACACAATTTAGGATTAAGGGAATCAAAAAGGTTAAGGAAAAAGTTTAAAGCTTAGTATCATTTAAGAAGGTTAAATGGGTTAGTTTTTGACATTTCTGAAAGGTTACAACAATGAAAAAACCGGCTAAGTGCGAGTCGAACTCGCGCACGAAGGGTTCCGTACCATCATCTATAATAATATCACGTTTGTTGTAGCTGTATATTGAGCAAACCAAATACGAAAAAAACGCGTTTATTGTATGGAGAGTGGAGACCTCCCTTAATATTTCTTTTTTTGTATTTATAACGGCAATGGAAATACATCATTTATCACGGTTTATGAGATACAGTCTGGAGACAGACAGAAAGACAGCGGAGGCTTAATAATAGGGTCCCGTTTTGTCCTTTAGGTACGGAAACCTAAAAACTATAGGTAGGTAATTGAAGTTAATGTCAATTAGAGCTGATTTTTCAATCCTTGGTTAAAACTTATTCGTCGAATAATGTATAAAACTACCATTTTAACAACGTCTAATTGCCCGTATTTGACAGTTTACGTGACATTTTAAATTTTAATATTATCGTATACTACTTTATTGGACGGATAAGTTTTATCCAAGCATTGAAAAATCGGCCTTAGGTAAGTGTATTCGCCAACCCGCACTTGGCTAGTGTGGTGGATTATGGCCTGTATTCTCATAGGAGGCCCACGGGCCTCCTATGAGGATACAGGCCATAATGGACACGTCCCAGCAGTGGGAACGTATGTGGGCTTATGATGATGATGATGGTGATGATGAGAGTGACCTGTGCGGCGCGCGGTGCGGCGAGGCGGGCGGCGAGGCGGCGGGCGACGGCGCGGGCGAGGCGGGCGCGGACGCGGCGCGGCGCGAGTACGCCGAGCCGCCCACCGCCAGCGCCGTGCCGCCGCCCGCCGGGTCCGTCACGCGCGTCACGCTCAGACCAGACACCGAGCGGCTCGGCCGGGACGGCACTGCTCGGGAATAATACATATAAATAAACAATAAATAAATAAATAAATAAATAAATATTATAGGACATTATTACACAAATCGACCTAGTCCCACAGTAAGTTCAATTAAGGCTTGTGTTGTGTGTGGGTACTAGGCGACGATAAATATAATATTTAATAAATACATATGTATATAGATAATAACACCCAGACCCAAGAACAAATAATTGAGTTCATCACACAAATATTTGCCCTGACCGGGGATCGAACCCGGGACCGTCGGCTCAGTAGGCAGTTACTTTACCACTGCGCCAACCGCGTCGTCAAATAAATTCGTCAACAACAACAGTCGTCAACAAATAAATAAATATTTCAGGACACTTTTCCCATACGGCCCCAGATGGCTATGGAAACCAGATGGCTGATAAACATACATATATAATTTTAAATAATAATAATTAACATCCAGACACAGAGCGAACGTGTAACGAACTATATTCATCACACAAAATATATTTGCCCCGGGTGGGAATCAAACCCACGACCTCTGACATGGAAGGCACTACCGACCGAGCCAACCGGTCAGAAATAGTCAATACATCATCTATTTTCACATAAGGATTTGACACAGGTCACATGCCAAGCGCGCCAGCATTGGCACCAACCAGCATACAGTATATCAGTGACAATTTAAATAAAATCAATAATCAATTAAAATTTACAGAAAAGAATATAGAATAGATAATAGATTGTAATGTCCCGTCTGGTAATCGCATCCCATGACCCATCCCATCCCGTCTGGTAAGAGACATTTTAAACTTCAACTAAAAACAGCGCTTTGTTTTGATGAGTATAGTTATAAGGATTTTGCGTATCTTAACCCTATCTACTATCGGTCTGTGATAATGAAAATATAAATAGAAATATATAATAAAAAGCCCAAACATATGTACTAGTCTTGTATCTATATAACTTACCGCCAGTGTAGCTATAAAGGCCAGCGGGAGAAGACCGCGGCCGGTAGCCAGAAGCAGTGGAAGCTGTGGAAAGTGTTGAGGGCGAACGCTTCAAACCCGAGGAGTCTCCCGCGCCAGACGCAGACGGTCTGCGGCGGGGCTGCCTCTTGGAGCCGGTCCTACATACACCTATAGGACAGGAATGTATACGGGTGGTAGAATAGTGGAAATCATCACAGTTTCAATTCACAAAAGCATAAACATCACGGGACTGGAACATGCTTCCTGAATCTGTGTTCCCCAACGAGTACAACATGGGGGTTTTCAAGCGTAGAGTGAACAGGTACCTTCTAGGGAAGCGAGTACCATCTTAGACCACATCTCAGCTCAACACCAGGCGAGATTGTGGTCAAGCTCTTCCCTATCGTCAATAAAAAAAAAAAAGACGTGTGGCACTCGGGGACTGCCGCGGTAAAGCTATTGCATGCTATGCCTTCAAGCCACACCTCCGCGCCCGACGGAGTGGGGAGCGTGAGGTTTTTCGTTACTAAAGTAACCGTCATGAGAAGCTATAAATTTTGTAAACAAGTGTTCAGGAGTTCACAACATTTGGACCAACAAAAAAAATGAATTTGTTTAAGATTTAATAAATTATTAAGTAACAAATATTACAATTAACAAATATACCAATACACATATATATACAAATATAACAAATATACCAATTAACCTAACCAATTACTTCACAATTTAAAACCTACTTCTAATATTAACCTTAAGTTTCCAAAGATTAGCGCGTTTGAACAAACAACTCTTTCTTTTTACTTATTATATATTTTAGATAAATTGTATTACGCACCTTTTGACGTTTTTTTCGTGGCGAATTTATTTCCTTAGATGTACTGGCTACTGGCTCCATTATACGTAATAACAAATAAAATTAACGCAACAATTAAAGTAACAACAATAAAAAAGTGATAACGAAACAATAACAAAATTAACAATAACAACCAGATCCGCGATATATGCAAAGCAATGAAACAAACTCGTACGCATTCGAAACTCGAATGATGCGTTTATTTCAAAATGGCGTCCCGATAGTTCACAATCCCTGCGACGGACGCGTTCCGGTACCAAGAAACACAAACGATAGCGCTTTGCGTCGTTAAAATATGATCCGACTAAATTAAATAGGTTGTTACTTTCATATAACCCGTCTATATTTCATGTCGATTGAATATGGTCAATTTATTATTATCTCGCAGTATAAAATGTTTACTTAGTAAAAGATGTTTGTTTACATAATTTATAGCTTCTCGTGACGGGTACTTTAAATTTCTGGATTCGGTCACCGCGCTCAAGACCCGCGATAGAAGCTATGCAATAGCACACCCCGGACACTCCATACAAAATTATCGTTTTGACAGTCACACTGTAGAGACTGCAAATGTGTGTGTTAACGCTTTATGGTTGGCACATTTGTGACTAGCGTAAAAAAAAATTCGCGTTTTTCTGATGAAATACATCCGTAAACAGCACAATATCTAACCATTTTCTACGAAAAACGATAATCACAAATCCAAAATAATAAAATTACTTTAAGTCAATTTGATTAATGTTGTCAATCTTCGTTGCGTATCGTCCTTGCAGAAAAATATGGCCCATTTTAATCACGATCGCGCGGGGTGAGGTAAGTTTAATTTTGGCGGGAGGCGGAGAGTGTCCGTTCTGTAGCGTTTAGCTACTATTATGTATTCTGTGGCCAATAGCTTAAAACATAGATAAAATGTAGAAGAAATTGAAACCGTTCTTACCGACCTGTCGGGCACTGTCTGCCCATGGCGCACTTGCCCTCGCAGATCGTCCGCTGGCTCAGCATGGTCTGATACGAATCGAGCATGACACGACACTCCGCTATGTCACTGTCAGCAAGCGCTAGGGACGGGTATCGTTCTTTTAAACGTCTTCTCTCCTAAAATAGGGAAATGGTGTTTAAATATCAATATACGACTAGCAAACCGGGCGAACTCCGTTTCGCCACCAGAGACACCTTTTCTTTGCTATAAACCTCACGGAGCCCTAGACCTTTCCAACGAATGCAAAACCGTGAAAATCGGTTCGTGCGTTCTGGAGTTATAGCGTCAGGAAGGAAAATCCGACTTATTTTTATATAGTAGAATATGCGGTATTAAAGAACACAAACGAACACAAACGCGTTAGTAAATATTATGTAGTGCATTCCCTTTTCGACCTGCATTTTTCCCTGTTCGCGAATTCACTCAGTAACTAATATTTTATGTTAGCAGGGATTTGTTTACCTCTAATCTAGAGACATTGCATGAATGAAAATCCCATCTTGCAATATGTAATGAGACAACCGCAAACAAGATTGTGAAACTTGGTTATTCTCTAAATATTAATGTCATAACGTCAGAACTCACAACCATATTAGGAGAATCATCAAGAGATATCGCTTGCAATTTGTATTCATGTTTATATATATTTTATTAAGCTATTCATATGAATGACTCTCGTTATCACGTGGGTGGGGAAAATCTAATTAAAGCGATGGTACCGTCAATCATTAAATTGGAAGTAATGTGGCGGTTCGGTAAGCCGTTAATCGTAATTATTCTACACAAAGGTATTAAATCGTTTTGTTTCAATTAGTGTTCAGTTTAAATGGCGATATGCGATTAATTAGTATTATTTACGAAACTTGTGATTCAAACCTGATCATTTATATTTAGTTACACAATTTCGTACTTGTATGAAGTTAATTTGTAGATCTTTTGCTGTTTTAAACGGGCATTGGGTATCGTAAAATATGTTTCATTTGGTCGATATCATTCCAAGTTAAAAATTCAAAGAATCAAAATACGTACCTAATGGTAGGTCTACCTTAATACTATAACTATTCTAACTTATTATTTAAACGGATGATACAAATTCTATTATTCAATGGCCCAATTAGATTCCAATTTAACACCAGGGGTTCGATATTGATGACATAACGCTATTTATGCACTTAAAACTTGCATACACCTAATCTTATGATTTTCAAAGCTAGCCTCTAGTCCATCATCGCAACAATAACAAATATGTATTTATCAACAGTTTCATTTAAAAAGGCTACGCTCCCACATAGTTAACTGTATTTAAGTACAAAATACGCCGTTTCTGTATTAACCGATCCGGCTGGATATCATTCAGGTAGTTAACAAAACGGCGCCGTTTGACTAAGAGCCTAGGCCATTTATAAAACGACTGATTCAACCAACTGGTTCCGACTAGGCTCTACTGTAAATAATACTTACTTCAACAAGTTTATAAGTCTCAAAGTCCTGGAGTTGTCTAAGAAAGCCAAGATTAGGGTTCGCCACTGCGCGGCCAGCTCGCACCACCTTGAGAGCTTCGCGCCAGGAGAGAGGTGTCACTGACATTATGTACGCTACCGCCACGGTCACGCTTCGCGACATTCCCGCTAAGCTAAAATGTTACAAGTATTATTTATTTTTTCATTTCATTTACTATAAGATGAGATAAAGTTTATTAGTTATCTAGATATAGTTTATATATCAAAGTTTATACATTTAAATTTTAAAACATATATAAATAAATAATAAATAAATATTATAGGACATTATTACACAAATCGACCTAGTCCCACAGTAAGCTCAATTAAGGCTTGTGTTGTGGGTACTAGGCGGCGATAAATATAATATTTGATAAATACATATGGGTGATTATACAAAAATGGGGTAACTCGATGTCATCAGCCAATTTAAACAAATTCTTATTATATTTTATTCAAATAACAATCTATTTTAAAACAATGAAGCGTCCTTTATTTGGTCACTCAATTTCACTTCTTTATTTAAAATACAAATGAATAAAAATAATAAATTAATACCTTAAATGTCAGTACTTTGGCATGTCACAACTCCGAAAACCAACAATCAAGTGACTATCGTTTAAACATTATCATCGATTTAAGAAAACTTACTAATTCACTACAATCTTTGATGTACATAGTATTATATACTACAACTTTCATAACGCAATGTTTTCCATTTTATTTAAAAAATAAAATTAAACTTTGTCATCGTTTTCACTAGTCAGTCCGTTGTGTGTTTTTTAAATTCGAAATTCTCGCTAAATATCACCAAGTCGAGGTCAAATCCCTGTCTAAGTATTAATGTTGGTAATGAAGTTACTTGTGCACCGCATATTTTGACGGCCGTCATAACTGTACCAGCGCTAGGGTTGTGTTTGTCCTCTAAAATCTTGCTGCGCCAGTCAACATTTCAGTCCTATGGTGAGTCGTTATTTTATTGTTAATCCGATTTTTATTTTCATTTATAAATGGTTAACTATGATTTGTAAAAATATAGTTTGTTGATATTAGAAATTAGGCAAAAAAACCTAATTTGTGATTATAACCTCATATTAAGTCCCTTTTCATCAATCCGCTGGCATCAGTCCTTTGTCAGATATCGCGCCAGAGGACTGACGGGCCCCCATAGTACTGATGACTCTATCATTTTTGAGAACTTTTATCTTGATTGCTATTGGTATAAGCATTTCTATATTATATTTCAGTTAAAAACATCATGCGCCACGCTAAAAGAAACTGAATTTGACTAGGGAAGAAACATTTAAAAAAGAGTAGCAAAGAAAAGAGCTATTGAAACAAACTACTAATAATTTTATTAAAAAGATCTTATTTTCTTTTAATTATTGATTTTGATGCTTTCAGGGCATAGCTTTTTATATTTATCAGATAAATACGTATACGTATAATACTGTGAAGTAAAATTACCTCAAAATAACATAAAAGTTAATTAATATACTTAATAACATTATAAAAATGTCAAGGGGCTCCTATGAAAACTCAGATGAGACTTTCATTCGAGCCTTTGGTTTTTATTTTTATAATAATTAGTACTTTTAACATAAATATTGGTAGATTTTTAGGGCTCCGAACCTCAAAAGGAAAAAACAGAACCCTTATAGGATCACTTTGTTGTCCGTTTGTCTGTTAAGACGTTTTTTTGGAACGCGTGGAGATATAAATCTGAAATTTATATTGGATACTCAAGATTAAGAACCCTTGGGGCTGTAAAAAAATCAAACTTATAACGCAACGCAATCAAAAGATACCTACATCCGTTAATACTGCAAATTTCCACAAAATTCAATATTCGCAAGGGAATAAAAAAACACACAGGATGCTTGCCGTGTATACAGTCTACTATAGTTTACTTCTACTCAGTAAATAGCAACGTCTTATAACACAGATAAAGGAAAAATTGCTAAAAGTGTAAATTTTAAGTTACAAACATAATAAACAATAGGTTTGTTAGGAGTCCAACTCGCACTTGGCCGTTTTTTTGTTTCTATTGTTTGTGAATTACTTAAAATATCAAGTAAAACTAATTCAAAGTAGTAAAAGTTAAGTAAGAGAGTAAGAATATTCACGTTGCGTTAAATGTCAGAAGGCTGTTTTAAAAATTGAGACATTGTTTTTCCCAGTATCACATATTATTAATTATCATTTTTAAACATGTTAAGTACGTAAAAGACATGTGCCATTATTAAAACTGAGAGATTTGTAGTAATTTTCATTGAACTTCTTTAAGAATATTACAAGTTATAGTTTTTTATCAGTACCATGTTAGCCTCGTCAGTCCCCTGGAGGCCAAATCCAGAAAATTTAAAATATCTCACAATCTATTTAAAAAAGTGGCTGGCCCGATTTGGAACAATATATTCATTAGATTAGCTATCATATACACCCTAATTTGTAACAATCTGATATAAAAAATATAGTAAACAAAATATCCTCAAAAGTTACCCCATTTTTGTATAATGACCCATATGTAGATAATAACACCCAGACCCAAGAACAAATAATTGAGTTCATCACACAAATATTTGCCCTGACCGGGGATCGAACCCGGGACCGTCGGCTCAGTAGGCAGTTACTTTACCACTGCGCCAACCGCGTCGTCGTCGTCATATGAATTCACAATTTAATTATTCAATCCTTGTTCGCTATTTTAAACATTTTAAATCGAACTGTACAAAAACATTACTATATTTTGTTTGGGTATACCTACCCATATTTTTAATTTGGTTTTCGATACAAAATTAAAAATAAGTAAACAATAATAATAAATTGTAAAATGGTAAATTGAAATGGAGTTGTGCAGGTCTGCCGACATAATGTATTGCTATTTTTATTATATTTCTCGTAAAATAATAAACTAATAAAAATGCCATTACATCGCATGTAGCTTTATTTTATTGTTAATTTTCCGATTAGGTTCACCTATATTTAAACATACGAAAGCACTGTAAGCTCCAATTTATGAATTATACCTAGATTATGGAAGAATTTTAAATGAGAATCGGTGGTAAATGTAAAAATGTTATGACGATTCAAAAGTGCTTTTATAAGAAGTCTAATTGAATAATTAATAATTGTTTGAGTTTCAGTTTGAATCGCTGATGATAAATCAAAATGTAGCAATTAAAACGAGACCGCATATGTTTTGATCGCTTTAGCATATTGCACTCATATCGTTAATTAAATTTAACTATGACATTACCATCTGCACATAAGGCTGATTGTAATCAGCCTTATTCAGAATACGAATTAAATATATGATTCGGATTGTACAACTAATAGTTAACATAGTAGACATAGGTATCTATCTTTGGAGAAGATACTGATTTTTTATACAATAAAAATAATAAATTTAAATAAGCCCACATATCGACGATGAATAGATGATTATTTAAACCGCCAACCCTACTCATTTTATGTTACAGAGGGGTACTTTGCGTTTGATTAACCTTACATAATAAAATAGTTACGCCTGTGTGAGTTTTCAATAAGCCCCTAGGTATCGATATAAAAAAGCGATAACTTCGCTTAACATATTGATTTTCTGTATTATAACGATAGGTTTGTCATGAGCTTCTCTAATATCGCCAATAAGTAATAGAAAAAAATCCATATATACGTGTATAGTAGACCTTATACTTAATAGTTTTCAGTACAAGGAATAAAAAAAATACAATCATATTGAATGTAACAAATGCGCCATGTCATTCACGAAAAAATATATGGAATACATTTCCCGATAACATTCCACCTTTTTTATATTATTCTAAGATTGCATCTATCTACCTATACCTAGTCCTATACCTATGTTAGAAACAAATAGAAAGGAAAGTTAAGTATAAGAATAGTTCAAAAGTAGGCGCTAATCAATTGTAAATATGTGAACCGTTTGTAGAATATAAAGGAGAAATCCTTTATTCGTCGCAAGATTATTGGATATTGCTTCGAATGAACTTCGTGCCGTTGGGAACTGTTAAATTGCTTTGAGCTCCGAAATCCACGTGTAAATATTTTCATCAATATTGTTTAGTATTCTGGTACGAAAATAATGAAATATCATAGACGTTTTAACTACTTTTGGCTTGTGAGGAATGGTACAACAGTGCCTAATATATTTTTAAGTATGATTAATGGTCATATATACAGTCCCCGGCACGTAAGTTGGCAAGGTTTTGGCGTAGTGGGGGCAAGTTCGCGCATCCTACACTTAGTGGAACAAAAAACTGATCACTTTTATTGATTGTTATTATGGTTATTGCCATCATTTATTTTTAATCTTGTAGTTAAACAAAGCGGAGGAATTCGTGACATTTAATGGGTGTTATAAATAAAACATAATATTATGCATTTTTTTATTCAGTAAAAAAAAATATTATTATTAAAAATTATAAGTTCTCGTCGTCACTATCGGTTAATAATACTGTTACACCTGGCCTCGTATACCATCGTATACATCGTATACCATTTTTCTGGCATGTCTGCGTAAAACAGTATTTGGTCCTGGCATTGTAATACACGTTACAAAAACTAAAATTAAAACAAAAACTATAACACTAACAAAGCCAAAACAAAATCAAAACTTAATTTAAAACTGAACTCGTAACAAAAAGTCAACCAAAACAAAGGGTACAACTTTCGTGCACGCAAGTGTAATCGGGAGCGAACGGAACGTGCGGGAGGCAAGGGTCGACTGACGCACCAATAGCGAGTCGTGATCGGCGCTACGTTATACCCCGCGTCCCGCTTGACCACCAAAGAGACCTAAAGAACGACTTCTGCGCATCTAACGACTCTTGCCAAGTTACGTGCCGGGGACTTTACCTATATTATAAGTGGGAAATAGTTGTTTACTATGTTTCTATACAGTTGTCAATAAATTCTCACAAAGTTAAAACAGAGTTGAAATGGAAATTCAAAACTTAAAGTCGATTTCAAAAAACGTTGCTTTCATAAGTCTCGGTGCCGATTACATCACGTGCATATAAATCTCGTACCGAGTGTGCAGTTGTGGCTCCGTGCCAGAATAATTGAAGATGGGTTGTTATCACGCTATTTTTAAGGTTATTTTACTTAGTTATGGTAATAATATAAACGTCAAATTGAAAAGCTAGATTGGATCTTGAAGAATCAATTCAGAATACCTGAATGACAAAGCCTTTGTATTTTCTTGTTATCGAAATAAAGGGGCAATAGTTTCCATTTTATGCTAGACAATTCACAACATTTTAAAATTTAAAGTATCAAGTTAGGTATTAATTGGACAGTCGAATCGCAATCCTTAAACTGAAGCTGAAGCTGAAGAATTTGTTTGTTTGTTTGAATGGTTAAACGCATTGAACTTTCACATAATATCTTATATATAAAATTCTCGTGTCACAATGTTAGTCTGCATACTCCTCCGAAACGGGTGGACCGATTCTCATGAAATTTTCTGTGCATATCGGGTAAGTCTGAGAATCGGCCAACATCTATTTTTCATATGTACCACGGGCGAAGCCGGGGCGGACCGCTAGTCTTATATATAAAATTCTCGTGTCACAATGTTAGTCTGCATACTCCTCCGAAACGGGTGGACCGATTCTCATGAAATTTTCTGTGCATATCGGGTAAGTCTGAGAATCGGCCAACATCTATTTTTCATATGTACCACGGGCGAAGCCGGGCGGACCGCTAGTCGTAATATAATATTAGTAAGATCAGATACCTAGTTCATAAGCAAATTGGAATCAAAATGTATCAAAACAATCTATTAATTTATATTTAAGTACTAAGTATAACTTTTACTCATTAGTGTAGGCTTATCGAAAGCCTGTCTTTGTCTCCAAATTTTAAACTACGTACCTAATAGATCGATCATCAGTTTTAATTTTCTTACATCATCGATGTAAGAAAATGAAAACAGACTGGTACGAAAACTTGGCCTATTAGGCTAAAAGCTTTCAATAGGTAATTATGTAGTTTGTAATACCATTATTTTTTGCGCTATTGCGTCAGTCTGAATAAGATGAGTAAAAATAAAGGTAAAGACTAAATATAATATGATTCAAAACAGATAGAAAAAGGTGCATTTTTTGTATAAATTAACTTTTTGGATCCCTGAAATATTTGTAGATAGAAAAATTAACTTCACTATTTTCTTGGCATTGTAATATTGACAGAAATAAGAAATAGCAATAGGTACCTGATGCTTAATTTAAGATTAAGGCTCTACAATTTTATAACTAACTAATTATCCATAGCGCAGTGTTTAGTTTGCTCAAAACCGAGTTGCCCTTTTTATTACCGAGAAAGTAGGTTCATCCTATTATAAAATTGCCAACTAGGTAAAAATCAATTTTACTCACCAATGAATTAAAACATTTCCGTCACGAAGTCTCGCTGCATGAATGAAATCGTTGCACAAACTGAAGTATTGGGTCAGATTCTGATCGGGTGAATCTGATGCCATTATACATAAATAATGCTTGTCCTGAAAGCAAATTATAACTTTGAAAATAACCGATATGAATATGATGATCTTGTCAAAGATAGGTGTATGTATTAGTCGAAAGTCAAAACCAATAGGTTACACATATTATAAAGAGGAAAGACGTATTTTTTTCCTTTGTTACGATTTAACAAAAAGAACTACTCGATCGATTTTATTGATTCCGGGTTAAGACGACCGGTCTACCGCCCATGTAGATTTTTCACGTTCTGGTCAGGGATTTTTTTTTGGGCATAAGACTATCCTTATTGGTTTCCTTTTATTTGATTTCAATAAAACATTCCAAATTTCATTGAAATTGATTTCGTAGGTAACTTCAAACTTCCTAAACACATGTATATTTGCCCCTTTTAGTTTTAAAGGGAAAACAAGGGTGTGCCGTTACACTATAATAAATGAAAACGGTACCAAACATCCATTGCCTTTCACTGAACCTACCCTCAAACAATAAATCATGGAGGGCGAGCCACATCCGCTACGCAACGCGGTTCGCCGCCCGTTTCCATATAGTTTATTTTATTCGGAAAAAGGTTTGTTTGCATTGTTATGCAAATATAAAAGCTTTTTGTCATTACGATTGACTAAGAGGAGTTTAAAAGCAATCTCACGTAAAAGCGCTTACACAGCGTCTACAATTTCGTGATTTTTAGCCTTTTAGGCGTCGTTTCTAAATGGAGTGAAATGAAAATGTGCATCTGGCAGACTCAGGGCAGTGGGGCGTTCAATTAACTTTACGAGATATACGAGCATACTTGACGAATGCTTAGAATATATATTTCAAAGGGGCTGAATTTCCAAATGAAAAGGTGAATAGATTATCGCGGACAGAGGCATTCTTTGAGAGTAATGAGGTTTTTTCAGTTTTTAGTAATTAAAAAACTAACTTCAAGTATGTGACCATATTATTATGAGAATTTACTTTATCTCAATTTGCTTTAATTTTGTCATATTCTGTTTAGGTAATTAAAATGAAAAAATCTATTTTAGCTATTACATTTTCTATTCAGGATAAAATTTAAAATGAAAACCAGCATAGCCCTTGATATGAAGGGCGAAAACGGTTATCATTGTAAACTATTCACACGATCATTTTAAATTCAGTCTCCAGACTAACACAGTCATAGCATACTAAATTGTTTCGTTAGTGTCTAGGGAATAGACCCATTTAAAGTTGAGAAATGAATCTACGTGACGACCTAATAATGATTATGTTTATTTTTTCCTTTATATATAGAAGGTCCTCTTAAATGGTAGTAGGATATGGAATGATGTAGGGGTAATGATGATCAATGGGTAAATTGAATGAGCAATTAGAACGTGGTAATCATAAAAAAAATACTTGAGATACGTTTACCGCTGGTAGCTAGTAGCTTTTTATAACTGAATGGAACTGCTAAAAGATGGAAACTAAATATAAATTCATTAAAATTTGTAACAGCACAATCCCTTTAATGAAAAGAGCCGCAAAGCTATGTTAGAACTTCCAACTTACAATGATTACATCCATTTCACATATGACTACTTACATAGCTCTCGCATACCACTATGCAGTTTAATTACTCTACAAGGCACAGAAGGGTCTTTGTACTGCCTACATTCCCTAGTTCTGTTAATGGCTATATTTCGTGCAACATTCGTGGACTAGTTTCGACTCATTCTCTAAAATACGGCCGCGTCATACAATGTTAAACTACACACAAAGGATTTGTTCACAGAAATAAGAATTATAATATAATTATACAAGTTCAAAAGTCAACCGTGTTATTAAAAATGTAAAAGTTTTCTATGAGCCTTTCTGGATCGATTTTCTTTATGGGAAAGTTCAGCGGTTTAAAGCTCTATACTGAGAATAGAACGCAATACTCCAATTTAAAAACAGCGAAAGAAGGCCTACAATTTACAAAGTTAATAAATGCAATAAATATCTGCATTTATCTTTTTTTTTAATGAGCATTATAAAATTAGTTTCCTTTTCACGGTATTAAATCAATGAAAGAAACAACTCAGAACAATTTAACTGCAAATTCATCTATTGTATAATTCCAAGCAATAATTTCTTGCTGCAATTTTTGTTTTTTACTTCCCGTGTGAACTACCCGGTGAAACAAATTACCCTGTAATATATTAACGTGGTTTTTCTACTGCAAGCGATGAAACTTTATTCCTGGGAATTTCGGTTGAAAAACATGAAATGATAAAAGGCGCTGTGAAACGAGAAGTTTCAAAAAATGTGAGCTTTATGTTATTAATTTTTCGTTTTTATATCTCTGTATATACATATTTTTATTTTTCTGTAGTAAGAAGGCTTATCTCCGTATAAGGCTATGGCTGTTGTATATTATAAGCATTCATTTATTATAAACATTTTATTCCCCGAAATAACTTCTAAGTATAATTAGACAACGTATTTTCATTTTATATTATGCAAACCGTTATCTCACAAACGTGAAAAAATAAGCAAAGGTAGACAGCTTACTCGCTCGTTTCGTTTTTATTTACAAAGGTTCGTTACGTAGCCCACAATTCTCTCGGCTTATCGTTATTAAGTTATACAAGCCTTCGTCAGCTGAATGTGAATAAATGAAGGGATGTCGAGATTAAAGCGGCGTTATTAATACCGCTGAAGGTGTAATAGGGCTGCTAACCTTATATTTATATAAAAAGTTTTGATTAGAGCTACATAATGATGTCCGCATTTTTGCATGAGCGAAAGCTCGTCCTTTGTGTATTACTTCAGGTTTTGAGACTGAAAAGTTTCTACTACTTAAATCTGAAAAAACTTATAGCTTTAAAGTGTTACAAACTCATCAAAGTTTGCCATTTATAATAAACTAGCTGAGCCCGGCGATACTACAACGCCCAACATTTCTATAACATAATATGTTTATTACTCTGGGATATAAGACACAAGTTTTATCGTACACAAGCTTCATCAAAGCATTATGATACATCAAATAGTGATTATACATATATCCAACCAGTCATACTTTCTTCTCGGTATGACTTTATTTAGTACGTATCTAATGATAGTTATATTAGTTATTATTGATTTAATAAAATATACATATTTTGATTTTCAGACAAAATAATTATGAATAAAAAGTAAAAAGGCCATTTTCTAAAGGTGCCAGCCCTACAAACACCTATGTTACACATTGGAACATATGAGAATTTTATAGGGATGAGCATCACAGCTCTCTTAAGACGTAACAATGGCTCGATATATTGCTGAGTGGGGAATATAGATAAAAACGTATTTTAATACGAGTTTTATGTGTGTAAATCCTTGAATAATAAGCTTTAATATCTAGTTGTGTATTTAATATGGAAGAAATAGCTTTATTTCTTAAAATATCCTCATTTAATAGGGTAATAGCGATTCATTAAGAAATTGATAAAAATGTGAAATGAAAATACCTAGGAAATAAAAAAAGTTGCGTGTAGGGTGTGGTCGATCGAACCTATCGCCACAACACTGATCTAAACATCAAGTCTGGCTTTATAGCGTCTAGCTAACTATCGATTTATCACAACAAAGTTAGGTATATTTTTTCACAGCGAACCTAATTCTTTTGCACGCCTCATAAGCGAAGCGTTGAGGTGGGTACTACTGTCACTTCGCGCAATTCTTTATTCAAATACGTCTGAAGTTGTTTTTCTAAGTTTTATGTTCTTGCTTCGTCGTTCTTTGCTTTCACAAACAAATAATCTCAACTATGCTACTATTAGTATTATTAGTAATTAACTATTATTAGTAATAACGTCAATGAGTTTATTAATTTATTTGTACATTCCATTTTCGCGTCACTATGATTTATCTTTCAGTTACCAATGTTGTAAGGGTATAGCCGCAAGAAGTACACACAAGCGGAGCCGTGGGCATTTAACTAGTAGGTAAAACATAAAAAGTACATACAATAAAAACGCATATAAATGTTTAAAAAATAAGCTGCGATTACAAAAAGTATTTTCCACAAATCCTACATTTAAACTTCACTGTTCATTCAAGGGAAATGTGCATTTTTTAATGTGGCAATGTGGAATTTAAACTTACCTACAGAAAATTACACCCACGCTTCTCCCGTATATAATGAGGTCAATTCATATGTAAAACGCGAATGTCGAAATATGTTGGATGCAGAATGTGTACTGTGTAGGTATAATAAATACACGAGTGCAAATATAAATTGTATGCATATTTCATTCAATCTCAATAATGAAATACATTCCAGAGCTTCGTTTGAACTTTGCTCGCCCACTTCTGATGTTATCATTTTTATTTAAACTACGCGATACATACAATTGTAATATGTTCAATAAATTAATGCGAATTTAATTAAACATTAGAGAAAATGGAAGCGTTATAGAAACGGAAAAGCGGTCATTGAATGATAACGTGAAACAAAACCTAACGGCGCGGACAGACATCCGAATATTCACTATATATGAGATAATATTTTAATAGGATACAATATGCAAATGGGCGCACAACTGGTCTGAAAAGCACGATCCATCATTCTTAAACCTGTCTCCACGAACATATGTTCAAGATAAAACCATTATTCAATGATATTCATGAGTGTCACTAGCGTATCTTTACTAAAACAAATACGTCTGTGATTGAGTCTATTTTGATGAAATGTTGGCAAACACAGATTCAGGGAAACTAATGCAATCTTAATCAAATACCCAGTATCTAGAACGAATTTAAATCTCTGAGGAAGCGTAGTCTAATTTAAATGTAAATAAAATGAAAAAGGTTTAATAGAAAAAGTAAAGAATAATAGAAAAAGCTGATTGATTTCTATGCGCTGATTGGTCGGTGCGGCGAATGGTTATTCAATAAAAACAATAAATTAAGTTTTAACCTTCCATGGGGAGTAGTAAACCTAAAAGAGGATTACAGGTTATTAAATTCATTCACGTTGGATGTAGAACAAGACTATTTTACACAAAAAACATAACAAAAAACCCCTTTTTAGTACTGGAAAAGAGAAAAAAAGCTTAGTCCCTAATGGCAGATGGCAGGCGTCGAGATCAAATAATAAAAGTCCATCGTCCTACATTCTAAAATATTCTGACCCCGACATAGTGTGTGGCTCTACATTATACGATACTTACCTGGTGTTAAGCAAATATCGGCTTTCTTTGTAGTATTCAAATACCATTTTAACTGAATTAGTTCTGTTATTTTTTTTAATTAAAAAAGTAACTTTTTTTTACATAAGTAGATATTATATTCTTAACTGGAGTGACTATATTACCTAAGTACCTACAGAAGGTATTTCGGATTCAAGTAAAATCTGATTACCCTACATCACATTGAAGTATACTTATTACACAGCGACAGGAATCCGATAATTCATTCAATGAGAGTCTTCAGCCACGCCAATATTATATTTACCGTGCTTCAGATTGCGTAGGCTATTTTTGATATTCAAATTTTATCAATTTGCCACAGCATTATTAAAAAATAATAAATATCGATAACACGTATTTCGTAGAGGACATTTTGTTAAATTTTCTTAAATGACATCTGTGGATTTTTTAATCTGTACAATATAGGCACAAGGTTCTAAGATATTATCTGTGACATCGGGTCAAGTCAAACGTTATAAGCTGCGCTTAGTATAAAAATAAACGCAGAAAGGAGAGTAATGTAACAAGGTCACAGACGCCTTCGTCCAAGGACTAGAAGCTTAGACTTTTAGAGGAGATAATTGCTCCCTCGGTACCTACAGATCGTGATGAACTTGAAACTTTGAAACGAGAACTGAATAATGTTCATACTTTGAAGGACTCGTGTATATGTCATTATGTGAACAATTAGCAGCTTGCCCTGGCTATGTTCGGGTTTATAGAATTAAAGATACGTGTAGCTTTCTAATAGCTAATTAAAGATTTATAAAATCAATGGAGTAATTTTTGTTTAAATCGTAACAATAAACAACTCAAAATTCTTTCCTCTTTATTATTTTATAAGTTAATGAATAATTAACCGCTCGCCCTTAACTACCTTCTTTTATAATATAAAAAAATACTGGTGATATTCTATGGTACATTATGTAGTAGGGGTACTGAAATAATTAGATTACTCACCGAATGTATTCTTCTCGCAGCGTCGTGAATAGACAAAATGTGCGTAATTTTATATTTATCTAATTGTACTGGATCCTTTGAGTCTCTGTAATTACCCACATAAAGCCCGGGAAGCACCTGAAACAATTATTAATTTTAAATAAACAAAGAATAGTAGTTGTGTATGAATTTATAAATTACGGTTAATATCTGCCTGAATTCACAGGTAATTAAACTTATAATAGTCTATGTTTATCAGAATACACCTCAGTAAATGTGATAGAAGTTTAGAATTAGTTTAGTAGTTTCAAACATAAACCTACAACTTACGACTAAGCAGTAAATCCCAAATCCCAAAGGAACCTTTAATCAACTCTTTGTTCAATGTCCATATAATAAAGTTGTCAGTTGTGTCACAGATTAGTAACTAGGTTGTGTATCATGTACTAGGTACATGTATGTACATGGAGGCTTTTATAGTTTTTAAGTATATTGAAAATACTGAAACTACAAACATTTTTAATTTTCAGATCATTCTACTAGGTTCCTAATAAGAAAACAATTGTAAGTTGCAATCATTCCAACAATTTATATTTCGTGGTATTTCGAAATAAAAACGTTTCAATGAAAAAATACTATTACAATACAACCTATATTTGCATTATATTCTGAATATTATTTTTTATTCATGCACACAACAATGGGAGTTATAAAGTTCAAACTGCAGTCTTCATTACAAATGCGGGTATACAAGAAAAATACGGCCCCAAACACAATGCATTCTGATGATAAAAGAATCTAGTAGAAAAGGGTTATGTCCGTTCATAGACTTTAATAGATTTTAATCAACAACATTTCAAATGTCGTCTTACAGCTTCTATGAAAATACCAAGAGGAAGGTTGTTTCAGAAATGATAATAACAAGCCTTGGAATACATAATTGCAATGTAGATACTTAATTAGAACTGTAAATTGTCATTGTAAATTATTCATTCATCATAATAATTATTAACCACATCATTAAGAGATACGTAAAAGGGTATTTTTACAGAAGTATCTGACAGAATATAGGTTACAGAATTGTACCTTATTAGTATTGGTATCAGATAATAATATTTTTCTTTCAGGATTTAGAAAAATATTCTCGTAAAAAATTTACTAAACAACTTTTCCTTCATAGCTGTAGCAACTTAAACTTCAATTCCCTACTCTTGTAAAATAACAAAAAAAATGTTAAAATAACTCCTCGCACAGAACAATATGGAGGAAATTGTATGTTCTTTTGTTGTGAGCAAATTAGTTCCCGCGGTTGGTTAAGTGTAACCAAAGTGCGGAGAACAATAGCTTTGCCGCGTAGAAACAAAAGTACCTCGATTATCTACAGCTATCATTTATTTCAAGCTATTAAGGTAAATAAAATGAGGGGTCGTGGTTTTAATGTCTTGAAATAACACCTTAGTTAGGGTTTTCCTACACTTTTTATGTTTTGTTTAAGTATCTGTCGAAATAAAGTTCTGTATCGTTTATCGCTGCATTGTTTTTCTCTACAAAACACGTTATAATTTATGTATTAGTTTTATTTTTATGTGGCTCAAGCCATAAGACGACTTTTGACACAAGACAAATGGGTCTACCATTTGTCTTGTGTCAAAAGTCTTGTGAGCTTTTCGTATATTTCATGAAACTTATGACACGGACGCGATAAAGGTGAAAACGAAATATAGTTTATAAACCTAATAAATTCCCAAATTATAATGTGATTTATAAAAATCCACGAACAATCTGAATGAACGAATTGCAATTTATGAATTGCTTTTAAAATCTGTAATAAATTATGTAATTCAAGACCAATTAATTGTTGGAAAGATATTTCATACTGCATTTACATTGCGTGACTGTACCTATAGCGTGACGATGTCGTGAAGCTTGTCATTTCAATGCGTCATTCGTAGCATTTAAAGCAGAGGCAAACATTTTATGTGACGAGATAATATCAGCAATGAGCACTATCTTTGAAGTGGCACACAACTTCATTTAAAAAGTGAAATTTAAAAATATCTTAGTACATTTTCATTGGCTTATGCATCGTTACATAATTAATGTAATGGATAGAGCACTTTATTAAATCACTAATACTCTTTAGTATGTTTATGTAATGTATTATGTACCTAGTAATATTCTTAGTGGTGTTTGGGACTCATTTTATAGCACGCATCTCCTGTGTTTTAGCTACGATTTTACGGCATTGACCTTATGTTTTACGACTACAGCCAAAATGAAGCGAATGACCTTTTTGCAGGACAAATTAATAGATTTGTATTTGATTGATAAGTTCAATTAATTATCTATATGGTGACAAGCTTTGTCTCTTACTTTGTCTAGTCTGCCAAACAACAATTATTGCACGCCTCATAAGCGAAGCGTTGAGGTGGGTACTACTGTCACTTCGCGAAAAACATCTGATTTTTCAAACTTAAAATGTCTTTATGTATCATACATTGCACTTGTAAGATACTACATACACACACATATTAAGAAAAAGCACTATTTTTAACGTTCATGATATTTTTGATGTCATTTTTGTTATTTAAACTAGTTAAAAAACAGTTTAAAAAAGTTCTGTCTTGGACGTCCGTGTGTCTGTATGTGCGGATCCTTTTTCTTGTTAACACGATAGCGACCGAAATACTTTACTAATCGAGTCTTTTTTTTTCTCTTACGCTTGAGTATGCTCAGGAATAGAACCCTTTCATTTTTCAGGGTCTGATTCGATGTGGTTTAATTGTTATTAAATAAACAAAAATAATAATTAATAAATATTTATTAAAAAAAATTATGAGGCGTGCACTTTTGGATTTTCCAAATTATTTTTCTTCTGTAAGCGTTGTCTGTTAGTATAAAACCGGAAGAGAATGGATTGAGAATTATTTAATTTTATGCTTTTAGCTATATTATGGCAGTTTGTAAGCCTATTGTAATAATATTATAATTTTTTGACAAATAAAACGTAGTTGTAAAAACAATGATTTATATTAATGTTATTTATAAATAATCATACACCGACCTTCCATTGAAGCCTTGTTTAAGAGTTCTTAAGCGTGCTGACAAAAACAGTTCGAGAAGAGATGATTGTTGATACGACACGTAATGGTCTAAAGATATCCGTTTTAAAAAGTTCTTCCATTGAGCTTTAAGATAAGTTCAGAGGAGATAAAATGTGTCGATAATATCTGGCTGTTGACATTTCACTAACGCTACACTGTGTTGCAGTCGACTTTCAATTTAACAGACGATAGCGTTCAAGTATTTTCAATCATACATATTTATAATTTATATTAGTAACTTTAAAGAAATTTCATTTTTTTTATTATTGGGAATATTAAAATATCGATTATTATCGACAAATGAAAATTACCAATTGCGTGATACATTGTAAGCACTAATTTAAATACTGTTAACATTTTAAATGCATTCTTTTCAACTTCAAACATAATGCTTGTGTTTGAGACGGATAATTTCTCGATATTAGTTAATTTTATAAAATTAAAATAGCTTAGTATATGTATGTTTACATTGGCTATAGGTATTCAATAAGGCACAGGGCATACTTAATAGTAGATAATGCTTATAGTTCGAATGAAGGTCTCGATACCCAACAATCTGAAAGCTCAAATCTATCAAGCCACGAATTCCTAAATAATGATCTGGATATCATTATTGAGTAGGTATCATTTATTAACTAGGTATCAATTTTACAGTAAAATGTAAATGTGGGTTCATTATATTTAGAACAAAACGATCACTGAAGCCGTTCTATTTAACAACTGAGACGACTGTTTTCAACAATTCAGAATTGCAAAGTTAAAATTTACACAAGCGCGGATTACCGGTTAAATAAACAAAAACCGGGCCTATTTGCCCGCTGGGTCGCATCTTTGGGCTTTTGACACGTTTGCGAGACTATTTCCAATTCGTTTTTACTGCAAATCGTTACATTATTGGGGACGATTACCTTTGAGTCTCGCGATTGTTAAATGAGGCTTTATTTGCCTGTAACATACAATCAATTACGTATGATATTTGAAAGCATTTTCATATTACTACTTTCGCTTAGGTATACTGTATTAATATACAATGCTAGATACTCAAAAGGCCAAAGAAATTCGTGTTACTTCGTCCTATTTCTGAAAAAATCAGAAGTTAGTTTGGTATACCGGGTTGAACAAACTACAACAGAGCCACGGCGACATTTGCCCTAAATAATAAAATTAACTACCCCACACTATAATTTAATTGAATGTTTTATATTATTGAAACTTTCTTAATGACTGACTTTTTTATGCTTAAGTGCCTATCGTAATCCTTATTTAAATCCTATAAAGAACTGCCTTATTCTACTTGATCCGATTGAGTGATTAGGTCCTAACTCCAGTCTCATCGGATTTTCTGTCTCATCAGATTAAGAGAGAAAGCTTATGGAGTGTTCTTATTGTATTTTAATATACTAGGTAGAGTACCTCGGTTGAAAGTAGTAGGTAAGTTAAAGTATGGTAAGTAGCAAGTAAGTCTAATCTAGATAATAATCTCTGCCGAATAACAAAGATTCAATCAGCTGTTATTGCGTATAATCGACACTCCTCCTTCCAAACTTTAACGTTTATAATATACTAGGTTTCCGCCCGCGGCTTCGCCCACGCAGTCAAAGAAAAACCCGCATATTTCCCATTCCCGTGGGATTTCCGGGATAGCGTCATTTTTCCGGGATAAAAATATGCCTATGTCCTTTCTTGGATATCAAAATATCTCTATACCAAATTTCATGAAAATTGGTTCAGTAGTTTAGGCGTGATTGAGTAACAGACAGACAGACAGAGTTACTTTCGCATTTATTATATTAGTATGGATTAACCAGGTAGGATTAAGAGCAATAATGCTTATTCCTATGCTGTTTACTGGTCTTCGAGGAATAGGAATAAATCTTTTAGGTCAGGGAACTCTTTTTTAAGTGTACATACATAAAACATATACCTGCCATAAATTATTTAAAAACTGCATTAACGAAGTTTAATTAATGTAAATGTCTACCTAAAGTAATCACAAGAAAAGTGTTTTAGCGAAATAAACGCCGTATAAACTCCGTGGCCACTTAACATAACATGCCTCTTAATGTCAGGTTAACAGCCAAGTAAAGTTTTCTTTGCGAAAGGGAAATAGAACGCGTATTATTAAACGAAATTGAAGCTGAAGGGATAGGTAAATATATGAACAGAAATTATATAATAATATAATATGACTCTATATTAGATATTTTGCCACCTACATAAAAGACATAATATGTGAAGACGTAAGTAAATAATATTTTTGTGCGTTAAATATTGGTAAAAATATTGAATTCTTTCTATGCATTCATTATTTTTACCAATACATATTTCTTTCCAAGTGCAGACATAATAATATAGTCGTTGTATCTATCGTATGTTTGAAGCGAAGAGAAAATCGGTCTACCGGCAAATTAACCATAAATTTGCTACTACAGCTACAAACAAGTAAATTATTAAAAAAACAAAATACCCGACTGCACACTAAAAAAAGAGTGATTGAAATGAATCTAATGATACCGCATACATATTTTTTTAAAGGGAAATTTAGAAAAAATATTATTATGTCTTTATCCCGTGGGACTTTTAGGATAAAATGTATCCTATGACACTCCCGTAATCAAGACAAATCTAACGATACCTCATACATCAAAACCCATCAAGCCGTTTAGGCTACAGGTGGTCACAAAGGAAAAGACATACATACATACTTACATACACTCGAAAAACATTACCCTCCTTCTTTGGCAGTCGGGTAAAAAGGACGACTTCAAATATTTTCCGTCAAACCCGTCTACCTATATTTTATTCATAATATATAACCCAAGCACGCTAAAGCATTTTCCCCAAGGTAAGCATGTCTTGCTCTATTATTCTTGTTTATTCCTCCCAACAGGCAATTTTTAAAATAGGTTTACTTCAGGGACTCGGGACTTACAAAAACTCTTTTGACAGAACGTTAATGCACCCACAAATAAAATTATATTATAAATATCATATACCCTATACCTATAAACCTAATTATTATAACTCTCAATATGTTATATCGTGCTTAAATTTTTTTTATGGATTTTAGTACGTACGAGGCACATGCGAAGAAAGTTTTAAGGCTAATCGTTAGCCTAATGGAAGGGTAAAGAGAGTATGTATTTTACTTGTTTTAAGGGGGCGCATAAAGCAAAATAACCAATCTTCTATTAGATGATACGTGTAATATGCAAGACCAAATCTAAAAAATAAAATATATATCAAACTAGATGATATGTTCAACGATTCTGTTTAATCAAAAACATAAAATATTAAAATTTACTCGATAAAAAAAATCACCAAGTTAGCTCTAATTTTCACACTTTTACGTTTTCTACTTGACATGGTAATACTTATTATGATTTTTTTTTCATAAACAATTATATTAAAACATTTGCAAGATATTTGTCAGAGCATTTTGTGTACTTGTACTTGGATGCATACACATAATATGTAACTTTCTCCGTTTTGTCTTTTTTATGTATATCGTTTCTAAATTCAATAGGTTTTAGTAAGGTACTGTAAGTACAATGGAAAATCTGGAAATGGACTAGATTTTATTTATACATAAGCTTAGATTATAAAATAAAAGGCAGATGGAGCATGTCAATCGTCCGTCGCCCTTGTCAAAGAAAATACGAAATCAAAAACGAATACGAACCTCCGCCAGTGCTATAGCGATTCTAGTGTCATGCAATACGTCAAAATGGATTGATATTTTAGTAAAAAAATGCTGTCTTGTGATATTAAAACGCTGTAAAAATTGTTCCCGAAAACAAACAAAAAGATAAAACATCGTTTTACAGGTTTTCTGTAGATTATTTGGCTTATTTAATTTTATATACAAATAATAATTTTACATATACGAAGGAATTCAAAACTTCAACGTATGCTGCCAGTATTTTGAAAATGAATTTGCCAATTTTAGGGGTAAAACGGTAAAATGGGGTAGTGCTGTTGGATTTTTCGATCGTGAATGTGATTATTTCTATAGTGCAATAAAGGTTCATGATCATTATTAGATTATTTTAATAAGCATTATACATTTTTTTGTTACTTTTATAAAAAGCGTCATAGTCGTTTTCACTCGCGTTTTAATTCATGTAAACTCCATGCTGGATATGATGAAAATTCCGCATTCTCGACTAAAAACTACCGCTATCGCATTCATATGTTTTGAAAAATAAAAACTTATTTAATTAAAAATTGAATAAAATTATTTCGTCCATATTTAACTTTAGTAGATAGGTGCTTCATGTAACAAAATAATTTTTACAATATTATAAAATAATATCATAAACCCGAATTTATATTAAAATTAAAATTAAAACATGACTGCTAATTTATGTAGCCTACGTCACTACCACCACAACCTTCATAATTCAGATGATTGCAATGACACCTCACAACTCAAAATCGATCCAACAGTTTATACTGCAGGGCGTCTCAAAGAAATATTATACATACATACACTCGAAAAACATAACCCTCTTTCTTCCGTAGTTGGGCAAAAATTTGGGAAATTTTTCAATATCTGGTAACATAACACGCACACAGAAGCACAGTGTTCGTACAGTGCAACGGCGAAATGACAGCACACATAGCTTTATGGAAATGACGATAAATCATTCGGTTTAGTTCGGCAACGCTCCATCTGTCTTTTATTTTGTAATCTAAGTACATAAGTTAGATTTTATTACAGAAATATAATTATTATGTTATTAGTTGCTACTCTAGAGTCTAGAAAGTAACTATTTAATAATCTATGCTCTCCATTGACTCCATTGATCCCCAAAACCTATTTTAGTAAATATTTTTTTATCCAAAACGTACTTACATAGACGATAAGTTTGATTTTAGATTAATCATAGCAATAAATAAATATGTTATGTTTTGTTAAAGGCAAGAATAAAAAAAATATTTAATCATATTTCACTACATAAATAAAAGTTCTATTATAATAAATTATATAAATAAAATATTATATTTAAACTAAGTCGTATTTTGTACTGTACTAGAAAATTTGACCAAATATTGAACTGCAAATCATTTTTTACATTATTTTACAAATTCTCGTAGTCTGGGCTACGAAATTTACGTGCGACAAAATATCGTAGCGATGCTACGTTAACATTACGTAACCAGCCCCGCTCCATACCCTCTCCGCAGAACAACAAAAGGTATGTGAATGTGATATCACTTATTCACTTACCTTATTCATTCCATTCCCCATTTTTAATGACGTTTACTATCTAACTATCGAGTAAATTATTGTCGTTTATAACAATTTCTATAACATCTACTATGGCTAAACTTTTAACACTTTTTGTAAAATATATAATTTCAACATTTGATACAATTATTATTAAGTTGTTAATGTCAATTGTCAACATTCACATCACTATGACTACATTGTTGATACCGGTGAAACGGGATTTCGTCGATATCTTTACGACTTTTTATGTTACATATTTTGAAATTACGGTACGCCGTATGACGCGCCAGTTTAAAAAATGTTTTGCCCGCGGAAAAACTTGCTTATTTTCGCTGAGTAAACGTGTATCGATCGCGTTTTTTGACTCGTATTATAATTTAAGTCACGGGTCGTTCGTGCAGAATGAAATACATGCAGTCATCGTTGCTGGCGGCGCGCCACTGCCGACGGCGAGTGCCGGGCTCGGGCGTCACTGCGTCTATAAACTGAAGTGGTGCTCGGCATAAATATCGATATCGATATTTTACATAAGTTTTATTAATTTATTAATTTATATATGTGTGATTTTCAGGTACCACGTTAGCATGCCATCACAAATCGAAGTGGTTTCGTCGTAAATATCGTATCGGTATTCAACTTGTTTTATTTGCTTTTTAAGTCACCTAGGTACCTACTTAGTACTTCTCAAAATTGGTTTTCTAGATTTTTTGCCTGAAATATACCTACAACGATGTGCAACATTAAATAATTGAGGTGATAATACATAGTGTACATGTTTGCTACTGCATAGTAATAGAAGAAAATTATTAAACAGTTGGTTATAATAAAGAAAAAGCATATATACAGATGTTTATTTTACTATCACTAGAATCCTAAATGATACCTACTTTAATCTAATCAAGCAAATAGTAGGTAGTTTCGATAGTTAACAATAATCACAGGACATCACTATCATTTTACTGGTAGAAAAGGCAAAAGGACCTGAGTTAAGAGTGAAAACATGTAAAAGGTCGATTTAATGCCCCTACATTTTACTTCTTACGCGGTAAAAGCTATTGATTCTTATTGTTATACTATTCGTGTAAGTAATGATTTCAAACATAGACTATTTAACTTCCCTGACTCGTTCCGCGTAGATTCGATAAATACAATAAACTTTCCAATTGATAAATGAACTAATAATGTTACTCATTGGAAACACCCACTGCAGGATAGTGTGTTTTGTCAAATATAAATCGGGTATCTTTCAAATAATAATAATTAATGTAGGCTGTAATTTGACGTGACAAAAATAGGCCAATTATTTTTAAACGTGGAAACTCAAGCCTGAGTTGAAGTATGTTAGTCTGAAGCTAGTCTGGACTAAAATATTTTTTTTTTGGTCTGAAGTTTTATATTTAAAAATAAACAATTACATACCAATTCTATGTCATAATTTTAACATTAGTGGTGAATACGAAACAAAATATTATGTAAGTACCTACCTATGAGTAGGCAGCGTTAGACCTCATTGAGTGCCTACGTCTAGACATTCCACCATGAATGCCCCGACGCCTTTCTTCACCCATTCCTAAAATAGTATATGTATAACTGTAGAAAGTATCTTCCAACGACACAGTTATGTTGGTCGATAAGTGACCTACCATTTTTTTTATAGTGGGGAAATCTTCCAAAGATACCCACTGCCCCCGGGGAAGGAGCCGTGGGTTATGTCGGATTCTTACCGACTAAGTGACCTACCCTATAATATTCGTAGGCGTGATACATAAAATGTCCTCGAATATTTATTTCCCATATCTTAGTGCATACTTCATGTTCGGAAGGCCGAATGAAGCATATTTTTCCATAAATAAATCTACATTTTCACGCTCCAATTGGCACATAATCCATCAGTGTAGAATTTATAGATGTTCCCTTTAACGGAGCTATTCAGTAAATATTTATGAAACACGAAGTTTGAGGTGAAGTCTAACAAACTCTTAACTTTTAAGTACCTCCTAAACTAGACGACGACTGTAATAGGAACTGCGATAAACTAGCTGCCAACTTTATCAATTACTTGGCACGTTATTTTCATAGTACCTAAAGGTCTAATTACTTCAAAAGACATCCACAATTATTGTATTAAAGCTTTATAAATACACTTTTATAGAACCTTTATACAAACATTTTTACAGAACTTTTACAGGTAAGAAACGATCTTTCGTCCTACCAAACGAGATGATGGAAGCTGGAGAGTCCGGAAGAATGACGAATTGGGAGAACTCATGGCCGGGTTATCTTACTATTAGAATATTTATTTGACAATTTTATGTACCACACCAAGTTAAAATATTTACAAGTAGGTACATATACTATAAATGACTATAAACGGATTTATACTGTATACTATACATAAGGCGGCTTTATTGCTTACCAGCGATTTATTTCAGGCTACCCAAGGTAAGGGATAAAAAAGGTAAAATAAAATTTACGCGAGAAGTGGATATATAAAATACATAAATTACTATTAGGACACGATAAAATACATAGGTAATATTAATTATAAGGAAAGAAGAATATTAATTAACATTTTTTAAACGACAAAGTTATATTTATTTATTTTATCCGGCGGATCGGGGAGCCGAAGCTGGCAGTTAGTTTCAAAATATAAATATATTTAAACATCTTCTGAACAGCCACGGGAATTACGAACAGCGATACCTACTAATTACAAAGTTATCAGTATAAACTTTAGCGACTCATCGATGTTTTAATAAGTTTTATTTAATAACGTTGTAGTATTACATAAACTTTTCAGTTTTATTTATTTAGAGTTCATTTTATAATTAAATTGTTAATATTATGAATTGGTTTATTATAATATGTAAGTAAGTAAGTACTTATATGAAAATGGTTATGTTTTTCAATGTTATAGGCGTAGTTCTAGCTGCACGCATCCTTATTTAACTCATAGTTCACTAGGGACCCAGGATAAAACATGAAAGTTATATAGTAAAGAATCGATTTTCCGGTCCTCAATTATTTATTTATTATACCCCATCAAATTACTTTATAAGTACTTACCTTAATTTAATTTAATCGAATCGCAGGGCGGGTAAATCGGCGCAGCAAAGCTAGTATGAATGTAAAACACCTGAGGACTTTAATATCCATACTAATATTATAAATGCGAAAGTAACTCTGTCTGTCTGTCTGTTACTCAATCACGCCTTAACTAGTGAACCAATTTGCATGAAATTTTGGTATACTTAGAGATATTTTGATATCCGAGAAAGGACATATAGGCTACTTTTTATCCCGGGAAATAGGATAGGTTTTATCCCGGAAATCCCACGGGAACGGGAAATATGCGGGGTTTTCTTTGACTGCGCGGGCGAAGCTGCGGGTGGAAAGCTAGTACGGAATATATGCAAAAGGCATTAAATAAACGCTAATTATTTAAAAACTTTAATGTATACGGTAAAAAACAGTTTAACATCTCATCACTCATGATACATTTATTAATAAATAATAAATAAATACTTACTCGTAATATGTTAAGTTACATCACAATATGCAATATGTTTATTCTACTATATGTTTATGTTTATTCTAATTTTAATACATTATATCTATCATCTCTGATAAATTTTTATTTCAGTTACTTTAAATGCAAATACTTAACAACAAGAATCATATTATATTATATATTGTATAAGTAATGTATAAGAAATATATATGTATGAAATATGATTCATATATCAAAATGAAATTTTCGAAAATGCGGAAGAATTCTAACCAATACCCGCAGCCCCATCATTAAAGCGATTTGATGGAACACAGTTCGATTTTAGTCAGTAAGAATACTACATAACCCATGGCTCCTTCCCCGGGGACCGTGGGTATCTATGCAAAATGTCCCCACTTTAAAAAAAAAAGATGGGTTGCACTCCTCGAGTGCCGGCAGAAGTGAAAACTTGATTATTAACGTTCAGCATGTTTGATATTTTGGAATGGTATCCGTCTTACACATGGAATATAAGGGCTAAAAAAAAAAATAAACATCCGTCTTACGCTTTTTCGATCAGGCCACGTGTCCTGAAGCGAGTTTAAGATTTTATACCCAACGCCGCTAAAGAAGTTTTCACTTCAAAAAAGTTAAATACACTATCTTTCACTTCAGTTCGTTTTAGGAATGTTGATTAGACAATAAAAAATGAGGTACCTATGTTATTTTTTGCTTGTTACGAGGAAGTGATACAAGTAAAAGTCCAACAATTATAAATAGAGCACCGATCCACCATTTTATAGATGTAGCTTCATTAAATAGAAATACTCCTATTAGGCCCTGGAACAAAAACAAATATACTTACAATTAATATAGATTCATGCATTTTTATATCAAAGAACTAAAAATAAGCGTTCTGGTTTCATTGAATAATTAATAGCTCCATAATTTTTATTCACTTTTAAGTTTTCATTAATTTCAAACTATTATCAGGTTCTTTTTATGAGAAACATGTTGTTTCTGCCTGAGCTAAACATATATGTAATTTTAAAGATCCTTATTACTGCAAAGAATAAATTATTTACCTATTACAGTTGTATCTATATTATTTCTAGTGTAAATTCTTTTTTACTGTCACTGAATAATAAACAATGCAATTATAATATGATATAAGATATACTTACAGATAATACATAGCTAGATGCAGAGGAAATGACAGTTGGTGTTACAGTACTAGGTGCTGCATCAAGGGATCTCATGAAATGCCGTAAGCTCCATGTATTCACTGTTACCATCAATAGTAATAAGGCTGCCCAGATAATGTAGCCATCACCCTGGAAATATAGCACGTTTTTTTAATTAATTCGAAATGAAAGGGTTAGAAGCTACATAGTTCATATATTGTTATGTTGAATTTGTATAATAATGATTAAGAGTATTTAGAACTTGGATCATAAAATGTTTGCAACAACAACAAGAGCTGTTATTATGTGGGAATGATTATATTAACAGTGTAGTATTGCAGACATACAGCATAACTTACTACTACCACAGACTAATAATAATATACTACGTATACAACTACTACGGAAGATGTGCCTGTTAATTTGCCTAATGTGTTTCCCATGGATGCCCATAGTCCAGCAAGAAAGGCTTCGTTCATCATTCTGATTGTTTTGTGGTTATAATAATTGCTATTTGAGATCAGTAGAGTTATATTCGATAGCATTAAATACTGCTTTACTTCATAATACCCTTATATAAAAGCGTCTGAAAAAACATGATTTTGAAATGGAAGTTATTAATTGTTATTGAATTGTTAAGCGCGCTCCACATTCTCAAGAGAATCTCGCGAGAACGCGAGAAACATGCGAGAAACGTGAATGTGGAAGCGATTTCTCGAGTTCTCGCGTTGTTCTCCAGCTTTTCTCCACTTTTTGTCGGTTTTTTGGCGCGAGACAAAGGAGCGCGAGAACGTGAGAACAGGCGAGAACGTGTATTGACTCCACACTCGCATGTTTCTCAGTAGCGCGCGCGCCACCGACTTGAACGGAAGTAATTGTGTACCTTTTGTCGTCAATATGAGCGTACACTTTATTCAATAAATATTCAAAATCCACCGAAGACATTCGAGTAAACTTTTTAAATTCATTTGATGGTTCGATGAATACTTGTCATCCACCATCTTCTTTTTCGCCACTTCTTTTTTATAACTTTTTTCTCTTTAGCATATGCATCATTATAATATGCGAATGCGCATAACAATAAACTTGTCGCAGCGGTTACTTCTGCGTCCATCGTCATCGAACGCGAGTACTCTAGTGAGAACTATATAAAGAACTTTGTGAGAGTGTGTACCCAAAGAAGTTCTCACTACAGTTCTCGCAGAGAATCTCCGGAGATTCTCGCGTGAATGTCTCGCGTGAATGTGGAGCGCCCATTATGGCATGAAATATGAATACAAATCAAGATTCAAGATATAAAATCTCAGAGGAATAAACCTATAGAGTTCTTATATTGAGACAGAACAAAATACATATTTTCTAATCTACTTACTCTTAGTCAATAACAGCATAAGTCAGATTGAGATAGCGATAGAGTATCTGCACTATCTTCAAACGTAGCGCGCCGGCAGTCAGTTTGTTTTCCAACCAGCTGGTGGGCTCAGTGCGTCAAGTGTTTTTAACGAAATATTTAGAAAATATAAAGTGTATAGTGTTTCTTTTTATTTGTCAGTGTGCTAAAATGACTATTGTATGTTTAGCTACCGGCTATTACTAGTCGAATGGGAGTTTTGGATGAAAACAATGAAAAAATATCTTTCCATCGGTAAGTGATTTTCAGAAAATTGATAAATATTTATGTTCTAACCCTATTTGAAGGTTTTATCAAGCGCTTTTTTATAAGTTTATGTTGTAACTGTAACATTTACCCACTTTATGGGGTTGTGGAATACAAAAGAATTAAATAATTTAAAAAAAATGTCACAATATTATCACGTTTGGCATTTTGTTTACCACCGTAGTGTTGTAACACATCTAGCGTATATTATCGATTTATGACAAAAAATTTATTTCATATTAACGTTGATTTATTTATTTTGTTTCTTATATCAGATTTATATGTAGTTGTTGTTGCAAATAATAGATGTAAATTTTCTACAGCAGGAAAATAAAAAATACCACGTGGTTGTTTTATTTGACTTATCTGTTAAGTTTGTTGTTTCTCTTTTAGATTATTAATAAATTCATTTTGTTTTAGATTTCCAGAGCTAAATAAAAAATGGGTATAAAACATGAGACGTGTAGATTGGACGCCGTCGAAATTTGCTAGATTGTGTTCACTGCATTTCGAGCCTGCGTGTTATCAAGATGGATACTCTAGAAGAATTGTGCAATCTTACGCTTACGTTTTTTTTTGTTCCTTTAGATAATAAATACATTTGTGTGTGAGTGAATTTTTATTTGGAAATTTTTTTTACACAATACCTTAAATGTGTAACTATGTGAAAATTAAACGGTTGATTAAATGACAGTTGTCATAGATGAGAAACTACTATTGAAATACATACTTAATATACATGCGTTTTCAAAGAAAAACCCGCATAGTTCCCATTCCTGTGGGATTTACGGGATCAAAAGTAATTTTTCCAAATTTCATTGTAATCGGTTTAGTAGTATTCGCGTGAAAGAGTAACAAACTCTTACAAACTCCCAAACTCCCTCACAAACTTTCGCTTTATTAGTAGGATGTAAGGAAAATGTTTTCTTTAAGACTGTCCTTTTATGAACTTGTTAAAATTCATGCTGACTGTGCCTTTCTCCTCACTCCTTTAACTTTATCATCATTTCCATCTTTATTTTAAATTAGTTACATTTCAAGTTTTAAAATTTATTTTAAAATATACTAGCTTTCCGCCCGCGTTTTTAAAGAAAATCCCGCACAGTTCCCGTTCACGTGGGATTTCCGGTATAAAACCTATCCTTTGTGTGTATGTACAAAATTTCATTGTAATCGGTTCAGCAGTGAAAGAGAAAGTTATCCATTCTCGCATAATTTCGCATTTATTATATTCGTAGGATTAAACAAATAATGTATTCAACTGAAATTTATGATAAATTTTGTTTTTTTTTATTATTTATTATTTCACGAAACCATAAATGCAAAATGCATTCACGATTTTATCGATTGAAGCACATCCCATCACTATCACCTTCTATCTATCTAAATACGTACCTATAGTAAAAATGGTGCCATGACTATGTTGAAACGTAGCTTGTAGTCTATAGCTATCTCATTCTTTCATACGACGTTTTCTTTAGATAGAGAGAAACAAATATATGTAAATTGTATACGCTCGATACAAGTACTCTATAGGTTTATAAAATCATAATATCAACACAAACGTCAAACAAAAAAGTCAAAACATTAAACTTAATAGACATGTCAAATGTCAGCCATCATTATTTACTATAGTTTAAACAAGATTATTTAATTATTACCACAGCTCTTTACCAACTCAATAATAAGTTATAGATGTGGTTAGAGAACATCTTACATACATACTCCATTACTTGGCAAGTTAGGTGTGAAAGGGATAAAAAACATACAGGCGTCATTCAAGGTCATATTTTCTTGTTACAAGTTAATGTTCATACTGAAATCTCCAGTGTATTAGATATTATAAGCTTCTTGAATTTATCCAATGATTGATGTAAAATGTAAATGGACCATTATTAGAATAACCATGTTTTTTGAAGTGAAAACTTCTTTAGCGGCGTTGGGTATAAAATCTTAAACTCGCGTCAGGACACGTGGCATGATCGAAAAAGCGTAAGACGGATTTTTTTTTAGCCCTTAGACAGTGCGCGCACGAGCAACTTTGTCTCCGCAACTTTTTTGTCTCCGCAACTATTTTGTCTCTCCCACCCATGGGCTAGTATGAAAGTGCGCGCACGTAGCGACGCAACTCCCCATACAAATTGATGGGAGAGACAAAATAGTTGCGGAGACAAAGTTGCTCGTGCGCGCTAGCTCTTATATTCCATGCGTAAGACAGATACCATTACTAACACCGAAAAAATTTTTCAAATCGGACCAGTAGTTCCCGAGATTAGCGCATTCAAACAAACAAACAAACAAAAAAACAAACTCTTCAGCTTTATAATATTAGTATAGTATATAAAATAATAAAATTTGGCAGTATTGACATTTAAATTAACATATCTTGAGGCACCTTAAACATCTGAGTTTTTAAAAAGTATTTTTAATTTAAAAAAGTATTGAAATACCTAGAAAGATTAACTTACAGTTTATTACGAATGATATAAGGTTGAAGTTATAAAATTACTAGCTTTCCACCCGAGGCTTCGCACGCGTTTTCAAGAAAAACTCGCGTACTTCCCGTTCCCGTGGGATTTCCTGGATAAAACCTATCCTATGTTTTAATAAAAGTTATCCTCTATAGCTTAGAGTATAGATATAGTATAGAGCGCGTGTATTGCACAAATTGCTTAATGCTTTGTGCACATCGTAGGCAGATGAGCTATAGATAATAGATAGATGTGTGTGTGACAAATAGGGATGGATAGATATCAATTGCGTGATGAGCTATCGATAAGTTATGTAAATAAATATGTATCATATGTAAATTTTATGTTCAATATGTTATTAAAGGAGAAATGTATGAATAAAGTATAAATATGTAATTTTAAAAATGAGAAATAATTAATAATTTAAAATGAAATAACTAATAAATAATATTAATAATTTTTTATTTAATTTTATCCATTCTATACCTACCAAAATCTTCAAAATCAATTTAGCGGTCCATATATCGTAACATTACATACTTTTCATTTACACTATAATACATTCGCATTCATAATATTAGAAATTGTATCATACCAAACACACCACAAAATTATTTACTTATAATACATTTCTAGAAGAGTTTTAATTTTAAAGTAAAATAAATAATAAGTTAAAATATAGTTCTTCTAGTAAACTATCGAGTACAGCGTTGGTCAAGTCACATCACTACGATCACGTGAGTTGCGCGAGCGAGCCTGCGCGGGTCCCCTCCCACTTTCCCTTCACCCCCGCGATGCTAGATTTATTTTCATAAAAATAATTATAACAATCGACTTACCGATGAAATGTGATACTGGATTTCAATTTTGTGATTTTTCTAGTATCGTTTTTGCAAGATAGAACTGCACATTTCAGCATGTTTATTCGTAAATATGAATAAAATTCCAGAGCAACGCACTTCGTCAGCACTCAACCACGACTACGAGCGCGCGCGGCGGGAACGTCGTGTTGTTCCCACCTGTGCCTACTGTTCCCACTTGGTTGTTCGCGCTCTATAGATATCTATATTCTATACTCTAAGCTCTATAGGCTATAAGTATGCTTTTCATTGTAATCGGTTCATTAGTATTTGTGTGAAAGAGTAACCATAATTATTATGAATGGTAACATTAAAAAAGAAAAAAAGAAGTTGTCCAAATTTCAATATGTCAAAATGAGTTTAATTTTGTGACAGCAGACAGACAGTTCGATTCAATCGGTGCAATTCTTCGTTTTATTGCGTTTGCGTCGTCGCTTAATCGCAATATTATTCATTTTAATAACTGAGGCTTTAATCCAGCAGAGGAAACATTAAATCAACGTAATTAAATTACACAGTACAAGTTCGCGTCTAATTTTCTTTCTCACAACAGTCGGTACATTCGAAAGCGGAAAATGGAAAATATCAAAACTGGCGATTCTGTCTTATTGATCTGGAATGATACTAATGAAAGCGAAATTGAAAAAATCTTCAATGATATTCAGAAAATTACAAACATCCCTGTGGTTCTCGAAAATTCAGCTATGATTACAGAAGGTTCGTATGAATATTTTGATTTATCAATAAAATTAAACCACAAATTCACACGAATGTTATGAAAGGAATAATTATTCTTCAAGTATATCAGTGTAATTATTTAGAACTAGATTTCCGCCCGCGGCTTCGCCCGCGTTTGCAAAGGAAAACCCGCATAGTTCCCGTTCCCGTAGGATTTCCGGGATAAAAACTATCCTATGTGTTAATCCAAGTTACTCTCTATATGTGTGCTAAATTTCATTGTAATCGGTTCAGTAGTTTTTACGTGAAAGAGTAACAAACATCCATACATCCATACATCCATACATCCATACATCCATACATCCTTACAAACTTTCGCCTTTATAATATGTATTAGATTCATGGATTTCATTCAACATTTCAGGTTCAAGACCCCATTCCTCATTCAACGTAATTTTATCGAATTGGTTACCGCCTCATAACATTGAACACAACGATAAATTACTTTCTATATTAGTAAAATTATTGAAACCCAGTGGTAAAATACTATTAAAAGATAGCAATGATATAAGTTCCAATCTCAAGCTAAATGGGTTTGTCAATATAACATCATCGGAAAATGTTTATATTGGAGAAAAGCCAAATTTTGAGGTAAGTCAAATAGTTGACTTCATCATTTACTTTATAGTTATAATATTTATAAACCAAATTGTATAATTCAAATATTTATAATCACTTTGTCAATGAAAATGCCTGTATAAATGTATTAAGTGAAGTCCCGTGTCCCCGTAGTGGGGTAAGGGGCAGATGCATTATTCGTACATCTGTTTCACTGATCGATTTTCTTTAGGGACAAGTAGGTGAACAGCCTTCTGTGTCCTGCCAGACCGAGACATTTTTTTTTTTCTTCGTCTCCACCGGGAATCGAACCCAGGACCCCTCGGTTGTACGCTCACGCGTCAACCACTGTACCAAGGAGGCGGTCATATATAAATGTATTAAAAAGTAAATAATGTTGATTTCAAGGTTGGATCTAAAGCTTCGCTGAAACTAAATGGAAAACCAGCAGTATGGAAGTTAGATGACACAGTAGAGGAGGCATGGACTAAACCAACTGATGACGAAACAATTGATGCAAACAACTTGCTGGATGAGGATGATCTGAAGAAACCTGATCAAGCATCTTTGAAAGGTTAGATTTTATTTGCATATTGAT
The DNA here is from genome assembly GCF_061535455.1 of Colias philodice. Classification (NCBI taxonomy): domain Eukaryota; kingdom Metazoa; phylum Arthropoda; class Insecta; order Lepidoptera; family Pieridae; genus Colias; species Colias philodice. Next base: position 4,335,920 of record NC_143097.1, read on the forward strand.
GATAAAAAGCACCAGTTTACATGTGAGCTACTGATTAATGTTTGCAAATTTCATAATAATTAATTAATTATTTATCAATTGAGTATATAAGGTGTGACAAACAAACTCACTTTCATACTAATTATGAAATAAGTATGTGTTATGTAAATATGTAGGTAGTGTACTAATAATATTTTAATTTTGCTCTGCTAAAACATTTAATTTTAATTCTATAAAAATGTACATTTATTTTTAGACAATTAGTAATATTTTGTATATCTTGTTTTTATCATGATAGACAACATTGAGGTTTTGTGTTCCGAGCGCAGTTGAGGTTAAGTGTTTCAAACATTGTCAATGACTTGTGGTGTCGAGGTTTTGTGTTCCAAGAGCATTAATGTATTGAGGTTGTCAATAATTGTAACTTCATGACTTGAACGTGAATCACCTGGATGTTTATTTACTTATTTGTCTATTATAGTGAAAAGAAATGTTTTTGTTATGTAGTTATGCATGTATTTTATTCTTCAGTGGTAACAGGAAAAATTGTTTAAGATATATTTTTAATAATAGATGATTTAATTTTGGACAAATACTATGGAATCTGAATAAAATTAAACTAAAAAAAAATAATTATTCATCTGACATGTAGTTAAATTCTATACTGTTTTAATATAGGATACACTTATCTAATATCTTCATTCATTTAGCCCTGCAAATAGTGATAAGCATGGCCTTGAAGAACTCATTCATCAATATGTCATTAGTAATTTTCTAAACAATTTTATTAGTAAATTAGCTGTTACCTGTGGCTATGCACATTGCACATAGCAAATTGATTCCCATCTTAATGTTAATCTCCTTAACCTCCACAATTCTCCAATGTTTCGACACAGTAAAACATAATCTATAATTTTTTCGCTATTTTGGCAAGCCGCTGGTTCGAATCGTGATCGATAGTATTTGAATGCTATAAAACTAAAATATTTAAATTCAAACAAACTATATTACTAAAGGTAACCTACTTTTTAGCCTTTTGACCCAAATAATTGCCCAGCCCAAGCAAGAAATAAACAAATTTATAATTATAATATTACTAAATAATAATTTCAGTGTGTGCGACGACTGGAAAACGCAAGGCGTGTGCCGATTGTTCGTGTGGACTAGCTGAGGAGTTGAGGGGAGAAACTAAGGACACACCAAAATCTTCTTGTGGAAGTGTGAGTATTTAAATATTTCTTGTGTTTTATGTGTGTGTGAGTAAAGGTATTAAAGACTGTTGGAACAGGATGGATGCATATTACAATGGTTTTACTATTTATGTAGAATCAAGCGTTATAATCAATGATCATTATCTTGTTATCTATACATATAATAAATCTGTAGAAGGGTCAATTCTGTACATTAAAAATATTGAAAAAATAAATAGCAGGGGGTGTTACTGGATCGATATCAAACCCAAATATGTGATTAAAAAAATTTTTGTCTGTCTGTCTGTCTGTCTGTCTGTCTGTCTGTATGTGAAGACATCACGTGAAAACTAACGGTTCGATTTCGATGAAACTTGGTATAATTATACCTTCTTATCCTGGGCGTAAAATAGGATACTTTTTATCCTGGAAAAATACGTAGAAAAAAAATTATCTTAATTTTTCAGTTTTATCCATAGACGTTGTTCTGTAGAACCGCGAACACACGTTGCGTATTATTATAGGCCTAGCCGTATTTGGGTCCAATCACAGGGTCCAATAGATATTAATAAGATGTCATTGTTAGAGTTAATGGAGAAATAAACCATCCACGCGAAGACCGACATCCGCGCGGACGGAGTCGCGGGCGGAAGCTAGTAATACATAAATTTTTGAAGTGATTCTTCTTTAGGCGCGTTAAGAGTAAAATTACAAGGTCGCGTCATGGCAAAACCGTCACGTAATGGACTAAGGCGATGATTTTGGCATCTTTGAATCTTGCCAAAGAAGTTTCACTTCTGACACGAGTGCTCGGCACACAGGCTTTTTTTTATAACAGCAAAGGTCAGCGCCAGACAGCGTTTCCTTTATTTTGTGAAAATCGTGTTTAAGCGTTCTTACAAACGAACGGCAAGTTATGAACGGCAGAGACTTACTTCAGCCGTCGCCACCTGTCGACGGCAGTCGTCGAAGCGTCGGCGGCTGCAGTCCAAACGTCGACGGCTGCCGTCAGAACACTAAATAGTTTATTGTCATAAACATTTGTTTATTTATGTTTAGTTAATATTTTTTTTTTCTTTCAGTGTTACCTCGGCGATGCTTTCCGCTGTGCAACTTGCCCGTACCTCGGAATGCCGGCCTTCAAACCTGGTGAAAAGGTCAAACTGGATCTCAAATCTGATATATGAACGAACTCCATGTGATTATCTGTAGATTACTTTTAGTATTTAATTTTTGCTTGTGATGTCTTATGCAAATATAATGTTATGTTTAGGATTATGTTTTTGTTTTTTTTTTTTTTTGTGGTGGATAGTTGGTATCCTTGATGCGTTTTATAAGTTGTTTTTGATCATTGACTTAGAAATGATGTAATAAGATATGACATGGAAGAAGTATTATTACTGAAAAAGATTGCAAGTAAGCATTTTCGGCGCACAATCGGCATCTTTACCATGCCAATTATTTATTAATATTATAAATAGTAACAAATTTTGTTTTGTATCTTCAAGTTGAGGAAGAACTTGCTTTTAAAGCCGTTTGTTTCTAGTCTAAGTCAATGTTATTCGAATATTTATAAGACATTAATAAATGTATTTATTCCATGGATGTGCTCGGTATGAACGAATGTTTCATAAATCAACATTAATGTACGCTTAAGCCTGCTTAGACATAACGTAGATAACATTTTTAAATATATTCAAATAGATGACGCTAGCGGGATATTAAATTATAGCTATGTCTAAACGGGCCGTTTTAGCTTTATGTAGAAAAGTGTAAACTGGTAGTAAACAAGGTGAAATAAATAAAACAAAAGTCATAGCAAATATTCAATTATACATATTCTCTTTCTTTTTACAAACAGTTAACTTAGTTTAACATATCTCGGTCTATAACACTTCAATTTACATTAATCTGAAATATTACTCAATCCGCTATACAATAAAATATACATATATATTTGTCATATATAACAATTCATAATATCTATTTATTAATTAAAATGACACAGTATTCCCGTTCTGCGATTGGCTAAATATTGAAAAACAGTTAGTGACAATATTTTTGTGATATTTAGACAATGAACTGCGATCAATTATCACATATTATTATTAGATGTAATATCAAAATGGCGGGTATCGAACCCATTGGTCATTTTTTTACACCGAGAAAACAAGGATGGCACAATCATTTGTGTCAAAATATCAGCTTGGCTATTGTAACTATAGTAATATTTGAACCATTACTGGCCATTTTTAACATTGGCAACATTTAAAACTTATTTAATGCGATCTATTGTAACTATACAACACTTATATAACTCAGTCATACAGTATCATTCACTCGAGTTAACAAGAAAACGTAGCGTATTGAAAATAATGATTTAAAATCAATTTTACAATAAATGAAACTATTAACGATTATTCGCTATATAACAAAACACTTGCGGAAACAAGCTTTTAATTTTAATTAATTAGAAGCAATTTAAACCAATTTATACATTACTGATATAACAATAGTAAGAGAATATTACGATATTTAAAAAAATAATTGCTTAATTTGTCTGGGGTAAAACACGATTTATTTGTACATCAATTAGATTGGCCCTATTCGAAATATCGAATCAAAAATAGTAAACATTGGTAGTACGAATCAAGGGAATGAATTAGTTAATCGGTTTTAACACCTGTGACCAGTTGTTATAAATTACAACGACGTAACACACTAGAGGCGCGGAAGAACATCGATTGTGCCAATACTATTATAACTTATTAAATGTGCTTAGGCTTCATAGTGCATCCATTTTCACGTACCGTGATAGCACCTTTCAGCGGAAAAATTAATACTTTTTTGAATTTGGATTTTGGGAAATAATACTTTTTGTAACGAATTTTGTACTAAACGATTGTCCATCCTGTCGGAAACGGAGCTAGCGCTTCCGAAAACAAAATAAATGCTCCTATCTCATAATTTAAGTAATATCTTCGAAGAAACTACTATCCCACAACATTCAGTAAAGCATCCCAGTCTTTTTAAAAGTTTATTTTCATCAAATTGAGATCTTGCTTAGACTTGAATACGACCGGCTCGGCGTAGCGAGGCTAGTCTTAAAGTTTGTGAGGTAGGCTTAGTCATGATCTAATGAAAGCGCCTTGTTAGAAAATACCGATTAATAAAATGAGATCTTTCATTACAATTACAAATAATAATATAAGACGATAAAACTAGAATTACATAATATATTATACAACAAATTATTAACTCTTACGACACCCTTCCTATAAATGGTGTATTCGTAGTCTATATAGTCGATACTTTAACATACAAATAACAAGCACGCATCGTGTGCGGTACAATGAAGCGTTCCTTCTTAAATCTTACAATTCGTTTCCTTGCTATTATGTGTTGGGTTCTGCATAGGGTATATTCTGATAAATAATGTTGGAAGTGTGGAATATACGTGCATAAATAAAGAAATGTGTTTTAATCTGAATGAATTGAAATGTATGGGTAAAATACGAATATTACAATATCATGATAATATTTTTTTTTTAATATAATATAACGCTATTTTTGATAATATTTTAGAAGTAATGGAAGGATTTTCATGAACATATATATCGTATTTTACTGGAACAAAGTTTCGATAACTATTGTCGTATAATTGCCAAGTTGCAGTTAGACAATAGCTACAGAAATTATAATCATTTAGCATTTAAGCTGGATTGAAAAGGTTTTCACAGACTTCGGTCAATGTTAAATCTGGAAGAGCTGTATAAAATATATTTGAAATAGTATTGTGCTAATTTTCAATTGGCGAAGTGTGTGAAAGCTTTTCAATACGACCCAGGACTGTTATGACAACATAACTGTTCAATTAGAAGTTTATTTGCGAATTCTTATATAATTTCTTAAGAATATATTTCTTTTTGATATGGCCATGCATATTCGTTATACCAGATAACGATATATGTGCATTAATCACAGACTCTAATTTGTTGTTTATTTAAATATATTTTCGTTTCTATTGCCGTTTAAATTAACTATACATTTTTCTTACCAATAACGCGCTTATTATTCTTAACATCTATATTTTGTTTATTCAAGCAATACTTCATACCTACTCTCACCAATAACTACAAAATATCACAGACTGTGTGTTTATTATGTATACATCTTCTCATAGAAAAGTTATGTGTATCACACATGGACGTTAAAAAACCAATAGAGATGGCATCTAATAACCATGACCATTAAATATATATCTTTATACATTATATAGATATTAACAACATTTACTTATATTATAAAGTCGAATTATTTGTCAGAAGTGTTTGTCAGTTCAGAAGAAACTACCGTAACCTACCTATGCGAATGAGAAGGTATCAAAAAAATGCCCAGTCGAAGTCTACGAAAACGAATAAACGACGAAGCATCGTATGGATATGTCTGCAGTCACAACCATGAGGGAAGTACGAAACGATGACTGCGCGTAAAACAACATTGAAAGGAACCTTCCGAAAACCCACAAGCTCTATTCAGTCAACATATAAGCACACATCACCATACCTGTAATCTAACATTCATTGTACCTTTAACAATTTGTCTGGACACTACCGCAAGCACGATAATCTGCAGACTGGCGATTTGAAATCTCATTAATTATCACAATATCTATCCTATATAAAGATCTGGTAGTTTACGATTTGTTTGTGCTTATGAAAATTACGCTTAAAATACAATGTGACGTACGTACGTCATTATTGCGGCGCCTACGTTGCAGCATTACTAGCCAGCTCGTAAACGCGGCCCAGCGTTATTGTAATTTGTAACGTTCAATCATCTATTTTAAAAATAGCGATTTATTAAAACGAACCCAGGACGATCGGAATTCAAGAACTATGGAGCTTTGGTTCTAAAGATTACAGAATACAATGTATCAGCGAGTTTTTGACAGTAGTAGATATCGATCGAAGTGAAAAAGTTAAAATATATATTTTTTCATCGTAAAGCCATGTACCGGTTAAAATCGTATTTACAAGGCATATGCGTGAATTACTATGCCTTTCGAATTTATTGATATGTCGCATTCTATATGAACCTACTTAACGCTGTGAATTTCGTGATACATTGTTATCAGCAACAAGAAAGATTGACTGACTTAAGATACATAGATATTTACAATATCGTACACGAACTCATATAGAAGCACCCGACTGTAAAAAGCACCTAGTTTCCAAATAGATTATTAAGCGTACGATTGTGGATTGCCGATCGCTATAGAAATAATTACATAATATTATATGCGTCGAAGGAACGCATTTAAATCACTGGGGTGATCTATCTGCCCACGCGTACGTGGCGATAGTACCTGTCACGAGTCTTTCGAGCCTCGATTGGATAGACACGACGGATTCATCCGTACGTACTAAACCAGAGTCTCGAAGTGAATGTTTCTGACTAAAGATCTCTTCGCCGCAACTGTAGAGCTTCAACGTTTCTTTAATGGGGGACCATCGTCGACTACGTCAGACGCGGACCACCGGCGTTTTCTAGCGTCCTCTTTCACACTGAGGTTTTCTGGATGCGTCTGTGGCGGGGCGGCTGACAGGCCCGTGCTTGGCGGCGTCGGTTTGCGCGCCACTAAGGACACGCACACGTCGCCAACTTGCAATCTCTGCACTCGGAGTCCGTATCTTGCTAGGGTGCGTTCAGGCTTACACGACGCCCAACCGCGACCGTACACGAAGAACGGATGCTCCACGGTTGATTCTAACTCTACCTGTAATTGAAAACCATTATATTAATAATCTATGGTATAATTATTACATTAGAGTTATTTTTCAATCGCTGACGTGTTTTGTTTGCTCTTTACGAAATAAGAAGTTTCATTCATTGGTGTTCAAGGCTATCTATTTTCAGCGCTCAAGCGTTGAGTGCTGTGACTTTATTTACGCTTCATGTTTCACTAATTTTACAATGTTTAGTTTACGTATGTTTTTACAAAATTTTGCTTGTTTGAACAATTAATTTTGGACTAATTTCTGCTTCTGTTGATTTTTAAGACTAAGCTGAAGATTAATTTATTATAAGACAAGACAATCTTATATAGGTATGCTTTTCTAAAAATTTATCTTATTCAATATTTCCAACAACAACTTAACTGTAACTGCGAAAATTGAATATGAATTTAAACTTACTTGTGAACGATTTCTATCATATGCAAGTGTGAGAGCGAGTCTGTCGCCTCGCTCGTCCAGCCTGAGCAGCGTGCACTGCGTCAGCGAGAGGTCTCCGCTCCGTTCCGCGCTCATCACGAAGTCCTCCGTCCTCATCTCCTCTACTCGCCTCAGAGTGCCATCTTCTAGCCGTATTAGTGCTCCACGACAGAAGTACGGTGCGGGCGCCCCTCGCTCTGGTGACATAGGCGGCTCCTGGAAATCAACATACATATTTGAATCAAATATATTTATAGTACGTCACTGCTTTAAATCTAGAATTACAAGTACATATATAAATAAAAACTTTGCCGCACGATAAAATGCTCATCTTCGGGCTATATTGAATTATTCATGTAATAAATCAAGGGTCTTAAGTAATTTCAAAAGTTATTAAACTTTAGCTCCGGTTAGCGTTACGCGTGCATAGTATTAAACAAATTAAAAACTTTATAAAGCGTTGATATACTGTTATGTATTGATGAGATGAATTATTTTCTTAATATTATTCACATAAACGTAAAGTTTATTTTTGAGATTTAGATTGCAATGATATTCAACTTACTTCTCTGGGAGGTGGTTGAGGAGCCGGTGCCGACACGGGTGGCGAGTGCGGCGAGTGCGGTGCCGGGGCGGGCGGCACGAAGCCCGACGAGTGCCGGTTACGTATCGGGTATGCTGGCGGCTGCGGGGCCCGCGCGCGGTACAGGTACGGCGCGTACGACGCCGGGTGCGGCAGGAACGGGGAGTAGGCGGTCGGCACGGGGGGGAAGGGCGCGGGCGCGGGGGGCGCGGGCATGGGGTCCCGCGGGCGCCGGGGCGCGTAGCGCGGGTACGGCCGCGGCGGCGGCGCTAGGAACTCCGGCGTCATCGTCGGAGGCGGGTACAGGTGGCTCAGTTGCAGCTGCCCGAGCTGGACCAGCGCCTCGCCGGGGAGGCTCGCTGAGATCATTGGACGCGCTGGAAATAAACACACATTCTGTTAACATATATCTGTTGCGTCCACAAACAATAAACAACACATTACACGTAATATTGAATCGTTTTCCCCATTCCGAATCAGAAAATTTCCATATCTGGATATTATAATGTAACCACAAAAACAGCTTTAGCAATGCCAAATTCCTTTTAAATTAGTATAAAGTTTGATGAGGATAACTTTGCAGGTACCTACCGATGATATCAGAATACTAAATATTGTATTATGAATTATGATACTAAACGAGAAACAATTTATTATAAATTATTATGTATGAATATTTTACTCAAATTCGAGCAAACTGTAATCATCCGTAGGTATTAACATTTTGGATATATAAGGTGATTTTATGCGACAATAATATTATGTTGTCCTTGAAGTGGTTTATCATGCATGTTTCATAAATACTCTTTATAAATATTGCACTTTCATAATGTTTTATAGCCTATAAATCACTAACGTACAATGGTTGCAACGAAAAGTCGTATAAGTTGAATAACAACGTACCTATCCTTAAATACGATACGACTATAATATTGAAATGCTATAGATAAGACAATAACTCTTTCATAAAAGTGCTATCGCATCGTTTGCATTATTTATAACCTGCAACACAATTACAGCCTTGTCCGTAATGATATGTTGTTCCCACATAGTAAAACTACATGTGCGTTCCTTTCTTGCGTGACTCGTGTTTGGTGATGAGATAAGAATGTGGAACGGGCGACGTCAACATTATAAATAGATTTTATAAGTTAGCAATTGAATACACAAGATACGTGGCGTAGTTAAACCGAATGTTAATATTATTGTAAACGTAATGCGTAAGGTTTATTTTTATTGCAGGAAAGACCTGTTGATTAGAGTCTTTCCTGTTTTGATTTATTTTCCAAATCCTCGTTGCGGAGGAAACTGCATGTGATATTATATTTATTACCTCATGTCTATAAATAGCACGTAAACACGATAACCACATATAGCTATACAATTTCGTGGTGAACCAACAATTAGCGTCGAGGGTTAGAGTAGAGATGGAGATGATCGTCAACATTCCAGTTCGTGTTTGAGCAGTGAGCGATAATTTGGAGAACAAAGAGTGTGGTGCACCTGCGTAAACATTATCCATGTTAGCACGCGTCTTTGTGTTAGGGGATGCATGTATGTGCTGCTAACTATGTAATAACACGCTTTCGTAAATGTAAGACGAACCTCTTATGTGCGTATTACACGAGTATCTAATAGGATTATTGGGAATCGTAAGCCATGGTGGTAGACGAAAGTAATGAATAGGTACCTATATATAGGATGTGTTTTCGTCGTTAGTTATTACATGTCTTTTATTAGCTTATTGAGATTATGAATGTGAACATCTGTATTTGAAATTCGTATATTATAATGTACCCGCAGACCGTTGCACAGTATTTTTTTGACCCTTCTTTTGCGACAGCCTAATTTTATTGAATGAATGTATGGATATATACATGACAAACGCAAGAGTAAAACTCCCATGAAGCTCACTATCATACTTTTCGAAAAAATTCAATCTGAATAAAAAGTACCGGTATTTTATATAATTCAATTTTAATTTTTTATTAATTTTTCTACCATTATAACACATTTTTTTGCATTGCGAGCGTCAAGGCTAGCCATAGGGCCAATTTTCGATCCATTCGGGGAAGAGCTGTGACTTCGCAATTTCGAGATAATCGCATAAATAACAAAATTTCATTTCTTTTTTTGTGACTGAACTTTTAAGAATAGGCAAATTATTTTTACTTCAAAACATAGTTATATGTATGGACTACTTCCACAAAAAAAACCGATCGCGAAAAGAGCGGGATTCGCGAGATATTAATTTCTGAAAAAGTACCGGTTCTTTAACGATTTTTTTGTATAAAATCCTAAATCACACTTTATCAATATTTTTATTTCATACTTTCATATAAAGGTAAGTAGGTACCCCAATTACTATTTTTTTTCTTTATTTATATACTTATACCACATTATACTATGAAGAGGATTACATAAATTTGTAAGTTTCCTTGTTTGTAAAATTATTAAAATAAACTTGACCTTGGATTTGGCAGGAAAAAATATGTAGCTAAGGGAGTGAAATGAAATGTGAAAATGTCTAAACTAAAAATACGTCATTTTCATTTGTTAGAATGAGTGAACTGTCTTCAATTTCAGTACAATATGATTCTTCTTCGTTGTGTTCATCTTCTTCTTCATTAAATTGAAATGGTTTCAACATTTCGATAACAGCAGAGGGCAAAGGCAATTTTTTCATACTGTTTTGGCGCATACTCAAACGTGTATTCGATATAACTGGATCGGACGATTCCAATGCCCTATGAAATAAGTCTTCCATTGTGTGTTTTCTGTCGTCTTTTCGGCTGTGATGTTCGCGGTCATATCGCCAATATTTATTTCTGGACTCTCCAGCTTGTTCGGATAAAACACCTACGGGCAGTACCGAGTTTTCTATAATTTCTTGGCCGTGAATAAGGATTTTGTGCATTGTCGTCGTCATGGGGTGCCAGTTGTAATTAGCTACATATTTTTTGGCTAAATTTCTGCAAAAAATTCCGAACTTCGTTGAGTCTACCGGTAGACCGCAGTTAATTGCCACTAAAATTACGTGTATGTCATCTACAAGCCATCTACTTATTCCTAATATGTCTGCAAATATGCCGCGACTTTCCTCATTAGCGAAAACTCTTCGAGCAGTATTTCCGTCATTAGTTGTTCCAGAGTTCGGACGTACAACATCTACTAGTATACCCAGACGATCCCGTATTTGCGCCTGAATTGTTTTTTTTCGGTCTTCAGTAATTATGCCCGCAGGTGACAACTTTGAGACTCGCCACTGTCTTACTCGGGGGTCATTTTTGTATCCCAAGTGGAGTAAGAACTCTAGAAATCTTATAAATGCATGAAGAGGGCTCAGACCATTTTTTATAGCTTCTTTATTAATTTGTGTAGAGAACGCCAAATCCAGGTCATTGAATTTAGTTGCTGTCAACCCGCAAATTGGACACCTTAGTTGAGAAAAGGTATTGTTGATGATATTGTACACCTTGCCATCTATTATACTTAATGTAAGATTACAAATAGTTTTTACTATGAAGCCTTTTGATGTGGCTGCTGCGATAGGGGACAAATTTTTTAATTGTTGTTCAACGTACTGTTTTTCTCTGAGAATAAGAGACTTTGACTCTTTTCTATATTGAATATGTAGAGGCCTGCAAGAGCGATATGATTGAGGTGTTGGATTTACCCAGAGAATTTGACTGCTGCACGTTTCCATGACCTTTAATGGTACGAAGGTTGTGGCAAATATAGTATTTTCATCATACAAAGGATCTTGGGGTGCCTTCTGCTTATATAATGATTGGCCTGTGCTGCCGTCAAAGCCCCAAGAGCCTTCAAATTTACAAGACAATTCGTCCAAATCCATTCGTTCGCAATACGCATTAATGACATCATCACAGAGACTTACAATTCTTTTAAATGTGTGTGCAAGCAGACCTTGTAGCGAAACAGAAGCTTCAACTTCATTTGCCAAGACTCCATCCTCTGGGTAACACTCCAGTTTTGCTTTTGCTACAAGTCTGTACGGTGGAAAAGCTTTAAAACCTCTTTTATTTAAATCTTGTTGTAAAAATTTATATGTTTCGACACTATATTTTCGGTCAATAAGTATACCAAGCGCTTCTTCTGGAGAGTATGGATTACTGTACTGATTTATTTTTGCCAACACTTCAGTTGATTTATTTGCAGACTCCAAACATATCTTTATCACAGCTTCTAAGTCATGGGCACTTTTTTTGCTTAGTTTTTTGTTGTCATGAGATTTAATGACTTTAGTAAATGATGAAATCAGTTTTGCTGATGGTTCATTCTGAATCAATAATTCTAGTGATTTTTGTTTTCTAAGTTGCGTTCGTTTATGAAGTTTTGCATATTCTTCATCTTTATTACAACAGGCAATTTCACGCAAGACCAAGCGATGAGGATCGGGAACTATTGGGTGTTCATCGGCTACCTCAGATGGCACGTCCAAAACCATAGGCGATACATCCAAGACGGCAGGTGGTACATTCACAACCTCAGAAGGTTTCGAAATGACATCTTGAGGAAGATCATTTATAAAAGGCTTATTCAACCAAGCGTTATTTTTTTTTCGAAATTGTGACAAAATTCTGTTGCTATCGTTATATCTTTTCTCAACTTTGTTGATAAAACGGTTTATAGCAATGTTAAAATTTTTCTCCTGTGGTTCTGAAAGGGGTGTATTTAATATAGTTGCAAAAATCGATTTTACAAAAATATTCCTTTCCGATTTGGATAAATCAAACGGTTTTCCATAGCGACCATGGAGTTTTTTACTCTCTTGATCCAGATATATGTATATATCATATCGAGTTAGTGTATGGCAGCCTGTTTCTACATCTAGCCTGTATGAGGCCACCTCCGAAGGATAAGAGGTTCCAGCTACAGCGTTATCCATAGCCTTTACGTATACAAAACTGTATGAATGGCAGTGAAAGTATTTAATCAAATAAAATAATTGGATTAAAGAAATTAAAAAACAAAGTAAAAAAGAAAAGTCAAAAATCAACAACCAATAAATGGCTTTACAAAATGAAATAGAAGATTTAATTAGGGTTTTGACCCACAACCAACCAACTGAAACGGTTGGACCGATAAAACCAACCGATTTTTCGTTTAAAGCGGATAAAACGCTAATTCAACCAACCTTACTTTTCAAACTACCAACTTTACTTTTTTTTACTTATTTCTCCAAACCAATTAACCCAACTCATGGAAATCAGCTTACATCTTATATGTAACTAACAAAACATTTCAATAGCGCGATTCAGCGCGCAAAAGCGCCCTCTAGTCTGGATTGCGAAAACTCCACACACCCCGATAATGTCAACTAATAAGTTGAAATAAATAGTCGTAATCTTGATATCTAGTGCCTAGAGAAAGCAATTTCAATTGATGGATGAGTTGAATAAAAAAAATTTGAACTATTTATTTTTATTTATCTAATTAAATGTCATCCGACCAAACAAATAGAGAATTTATTGAAAGTCTTTTAAAGCAAAAACATTTTTATTATAACACCTTATGTCGCGATAAACGCTAAATAACATCAATAAAAAAATAATTAAGATTAATTTGTAAATGATGTAATTTTACTGCATAAAGAAATTTTGTTTAATTTTAACTCAATTTTTTTTATAACTTTTTTATTTTTTATATTTTGTTATAGACACTTCAATTTACTAACAATATGTCTCATCAAATTTTCTGTAGTATTCCGTCATCTGAGAAACGCAACTCTATATAAGTTCAATTTATATTGTGGATTTTATACAAAAAATTCGTTAAAGAACCGGTACTTTTTCAGAAATTAATATCTCGCGAATCCCGCTCTTTTCGCGATCGGTTTTTTTTGTGGAAGTAGTCCATACATATAACTATGTTTTGAAGTAAAAATAATTTGCCTATTCTTAAAAGTTCAGTCACAAAAAAAGAAATGAAATTTTGTTATTTATGCGATTATCTCGAAATTGCGAAGTCACAGCTCTTCCCCGAATGGATCGAAAATTGGCCCTATGGCTAGCCTTGACGCTCGCAATGCAAAAAAATGTGTTATAATGGTAGAAAAATTAATAAAAAATTAAAATTGAATTATATAAAATACCGGTACTTTTTATTCAGATTGAATTTTTTCGAAAAGTATGATAGTGAGCTTCATGGGAGTTTTACTCTTGCGTTTGTCATGTATATATCCATACATTCATTCAATAAAATTAGGCTGTCGCAAAAGAAGGGTCAAAAAAATACTGTGCGTTGGTGAATTGAACAATGAAATAAAAATTATAATTACCACGTTGTTTTACTATTTACAAATTATCACTGAGAAGGTAATCATTTAAATCGTGATTCATGCTTATAAGCAATTGCAGTAATAAAGTTAAGCAATTCCATTGAATCTAGAATTTTAGAAATCATTGAAGATGTGGAAATGTTACTTAAACATGTTTCTAGCTATTTGAACCTTTGTTTTCTAGACGTTTCCAGTCACGAACCTTGTGTGACCTTGTATAAAATAAATAGATTAAGTTTTTAGGTAGTATTTAATTCTTACTAGATTTCCGCCCGCGGCTTCGCCCCCGTTTTCAAAGGAAAACCCGCATAGTTCCTGTTCCCGTGGGATTTCCGGGATAAAACCTATCCTATGTGTTAATCCAAGTTACCCTCTATATGTGTGCTAAATTTCATTGTAATCGGTTCAGTAGTTTTTACGTGAAAGAGTAACAAACATCCATACATCCATACTTACAAACTTTCGCCTTTATAATAGTAGGTATTAAGATAGATTAAAACTTCGATATAAATTTGTTGCTTACCAGTAATATTAGTTGATTGCCACGACTAGATATTTATTTTATTTATTTCATCACGAATAATGTTTCACCTTTATTTGTATTGTATTAAAATGTTTTCTTTCTGTCAATCAATCCGTAACAAATTGTTAACTACATTTGAATGAATTTATATTTTTGGTTTTTATGGCATTCAAATGCTTTATAAATATAAATTTATAAAGAATAGAAAAAATTCGATCACGAGGCGGGACTCGAACCCGCATCCTTCGCGCCATTCCGGGGCGGATGCCTCACCAACTCAGCCACTCGTGACCCGCCCGAGTGATCGAATTTATTCTATTCTTTCAGTTTTATGTGTCTGAAGGGACACACCGCGCGCCATCTATTGAGATGATTAACAACCATTTCAACCAATATGAAGCACTTTTCAGTGAATACAATATTGTAACGATGGAACACGACCTTTTTTGTTGAATTTATATTTTTGGTTTTTATGGCATTCAAATGCTTTATAAATATAAATTTATAAAGAATAGAAAAAATTCGATCACGAGGCGGGACTCGAACCCGCATCCTTCGCGCCATTCCGGGGCGGATGCCTCACCAACTCAGCCACTCGTGACCCGCCCGAGTGATCGAATTTATTCTATTCTTTCAGTTTTATGTGTCTGAAGGGACACACCGCGCGCCATCTATTGAGATGATTAACAACCATTTCAACCAATATGAAGCACTTTTCAGTGAATACAATATTGTAACGATGGAACACGACCTTTTTTGTTGAATTTATATTTTTGGTTTTTATGGCATTCAAATGCTTTATAAATATAAATTTATAAAGAATAGAAAAAATTCGATCACGAGGCGGGACTCGAACCCGCATCCTTCGCGCCATTCCGGGGCGGATGCCTCACCAACTCAGCCACTCGTGACCCGCCCGAGTGATCGAATTTATTCTATTCTTTCAGTTTTATGTGTCTGAAGGGACACACCGCGCGCCATCTATTGAGATGATTAACAACCATTTCAACCAATATGAAGCACTTTTCAGTGAATACAATATTGTAACGATGGAACACGACCTTTTTTGTTGAATTTATATTTTTGGTTTTTATGGCATTCAAATGCTTTATAAATATAAATTTATAAAGAATAGAAAAAATTCGATCACGAGGCGGGACTCGAACCCGCATCCTTCGCGCCATTCCGGGGCGGATGCCTCACCAACTCAGCCACTCGTGACCCGCCCGAGTGATCGAATTTATTCTATTCTTTCAGTTTTATGTGTCTGAAGGGACACACCGCGCGCCATCTATTGAGATGATTAACAACCATTTCAACCAATATGAAGCACTTTTCAGTGAATACAATATTGTAACGATGGAACACGACCTTTTTTGTTGAATTTATATTTTTGGTTTTTATGGCATTCAAATGCTTTATAAATATAAATTTATAAAGAATAGAAAAAATTCGATCACGAGGCGGGACTCGAACCCGCATCCTTCGCGCCATTCCGGGGCGGATGCCTCACCAACTCAGCCACTCGTGACCCGCCCGAGTGATCGAATTTATTCTATTCTTTCAGTTTTATGTGTCTGAAGGGACACACCGCGCGCCATCTATTGAGATGATTAACAACCATTTCAACCAATATGAAGCACTTTTCAGTGAATACAATATTGTAACGATGGAACACGACCTTTTTTGTTGAATTTATATTTTTGGTTTTTATGGCATTCAAATGCTTTATAAATATAAATTTATAAAGAATAGAAAAAATTTTTCTATTCTTTATAAATTTATATTTAGACACAGACACAGACCTTCAGACACATAAAACTGAAAGAATAGAATAAATTCGATCACTCGGGCGGGTCACGAGTGGCTGAGTTGGTGAGGCATCCGCCCCGGAATGGCGCGAAGGATGCGGGTTCGAGTCCCGCCTCGTGATCGAATTTTTTCTATTCTTTATAAATTTATATTTATAAAGCATTTGAATGCCATAAAAACCAAAAATATAAATTCAACAAAAAAGGTCGTGTTCCATCGTTACAATATTGTATTCACTGAAAAGTGCTTCATATTGGTTGAAATGGTTGTTAATCATCTCAATAGATGGCGCGCGGTGTGTCCCTTCAGACACATAAAACTGAAAGAATAGAATAAATTCGATCACTCGGGCGGGTCACGAGTGGCTGAGTTGGTGAGGCATCCGCCCCGGAATGGCGCGAAGGATGCGGGTTCGAGTCCCGCCTCGTGATCGAATTTTTTCTATTCTTTATAAATTTATATTTATAAAGCATTTGAATGCCATAAAAACCAAAAATATAAATTCAACAAAAAAGGTCGTGTTCCATCGTTACAATATTGTATTCACTGAAAAGTGCTTCATATTGGTTGAAATGGTTGTTAATCATCTCAATAGATGGCGCGCGGTGTGTCCCTTCAGACACATAAAACTGAAAGAATAGAATAAATTCGATCACTCGGGCGGGTCACGAGTGGCTGAGTTGGTGAGGCATCCGCCCCGGAATGGCGCGAAGGATGCGGGTTCGAGTCCCGCCTCGTGATCGAATTTTTTCTATTCTTTATAAATTTATACATTTGAATGGATTACTTCCATATAAATAAATGCGTTACCGAGGTGTTGTTTTCAACAAAGTGACAAGGAAACAACGTAGAAATTCTTAGCTTTTCTGACTCACCAGCGAGATGAGAGGCCATGACTAAGGCTTCAAAAATGCATTCCAATCTGGTTTTAGTCTGGACTTACCCGCAAGTCTATTTAACGAACTGCTGAGAAACTCATTAAAAATAATAAACTGTCATTTTGGAATAAATAATGTAAGATTGATCGTTGAAGCTTATTATGAAATAATCTCGATTGGAATTTGGAATACAAGTCTATATTAAAAGTTATGTGCAATTAACCTGTTTTTAAAAAAATCGAAGGTAATTAAAGTTATAAATAAATGCTTATTAACACAAACTGATATTAAATGCAGATGATATTATGTAGAGTAGGTACTTTAACTTATATTATTCTACGGTAGGTACCTACTAAACTAATTCTCTCAGAAGCTCTGTGCAACTACGGTACTCAAATGCCACCGGCTGTCGTCCGGTTGTATATATTATTATGTTGTTAAATATAGATTGTTCTAAATTCGTGGCGTTTTGGCGTGGTGATCAGACCGTCTCTGTTATAGTGGACTGTGTAGGCGTAAGATGCCGTGCGCCGGGGGTTCGCCGCCCGACGGCTAGGTACTTTGTAATGAATGGCCGATGAAGTTAGCGCTAAATACAAACAGCCTTGTTGAAAACTAGTATAATAAATATGTGCATGTGTGTGCATATGTGTTAGGAATCGGCTAATTGAAATGATATTATGTAATAAATGAACTATTTACTGCAATATTATGAGTGCTCTACAATTTAGACATGTGCTTCTGGGTGCATATTAATTCCAGGAAAATAGGTGTTGTAAAGATTTTTCCTTATTTATAGATGGTTCTTTACAATGTATTTATATTTAAAAATACGTGATAATAATTCCAAGGAAATCATGATATATCAAAAGAACAGTGAACTTGTCAATTATTTGGCTTATAGCAAAGGCGAGATAAATGATAAGGCTCGATTCTTATAGGCATAAAATAATATATTATTCGATGAGAAAGAAATCAACATCACTTTTCTTTGTTACTTGTGTATTGAAATACATATATAATGTTTTTATTTTTCCTGGAAAATATTTATTCGTGGAATCTTTCCAAAATCTGCCTATTTTCTTAGAATTCAGTTATTAATTCTTATTATATTATTTATATAAATATTTCACAAAACAGTTTCGTTATAGCATGAAAGGCGGACAAATGAACACATTTAATTTTTATAACATTCACTGTGGATACAATAATTTGAGATATGATTTATTGTGTAAGCTCGGTCTGCATTCAGCTAAGCCCAATCCCGAAAATTTAAGACGTCGCTAATGTTACTGCGAACACAAAAGCACTTCAATTTACCACCCACGCACTCAGTATCAAAACAAACGAACACATCTAAATATAGAAGCGCTACTTAAGCCAATAAGCGATCTCGATACTTTTTGCAAGTTAACCAGTAAATAATAACATTGCAAATCTGAGGCGGTGCGGTCGATAGGGCGCCCGTAACCCACTTCCGGCGTCCGTGACCTTGCCGTAACCATTCACACCGCATCTTATCACCCGACCCCTAGAGCCACCCAGCTAGCCCCCAGACACCCCGTCCCCTTGCACCCCGCAGCCTGCTTGCCCCAGGGTTGCCAGCGGGGATAAATATAGCACAACATTTCATGTACCGTCACCGTATTGAAAATTTCGACCCAACGTAGTTAACGTTGGGTCGAAATTTTCACCTACATAATGAAATATTTTTGCATATTATTGGATTTAGAAAAACAAGAACACTTGAACCAGAAAAGCTTATGAAATACACTGTATGTTGTCAACATTTTGTGTAGAGCTATTTCTGTTTACTGTTTTATGTGTTTACCTTTCTTACTCAAATGGTGACTGGTGACCCTAAGTGCGCAATTTACAAGCCGGCTTACTTCCACTATTGCCTCCGATTCGCATCTTACGACCCGTATGTACTAGACTCCGATAGCTTTTACTGAGATTGGGCGTTCATCTTACGAAATTTCTACTTGAAATTGATATTATGTACATGCTTATTTACAATGTACTTTTATTATAAGGATAAGTGAGTGTTTTCATTTTCAGAGTTTGCTGTTATTGTTATAAATAAAGAGCAGTTTCTTTGTTTGTAATATCTTTGAGCAGTCCGCTCATTATGACCATCTATTAAAAAATAAACGATCGTTATACAGGCACGCTGAACACTAGGCATTTATTTTTAGATTTTATTACGACTTCACTATTGTTTAAACACAGAAGGCTGAAACAATACTTTCATATCGTACACCGTAACTGTAACGTAAACTATCAGTTACATTGCTAGACCAATTTAAGCAAATTACTATGAAATTACGTATCGATAGGATCGTGATTCGTGATTGGTGCAATCGTGAGTTTATCTAGTTAAGCTCATTACTGTTACCTTTGTAAACCTTCATTCTTAAACCGGTTCTAAAATATCGCTTTGTAATTCATTTATATAGTACATATGTATATGTATTGTTAAGTATTGTAACTGCTTTGAATGATTCGAGGTAAACGTAACATTTAAATAATTAAATTATTGCAGAATGACTACGGCACTAACAATGTACGTAGAATTAGAACAAATGTAAATAACGTTAACTATGCATAATTAGCATCAAAGATGTTTGTGGCTTAGAAGAAGTAGGCGTGAAGTACCTACCTGCATTGTATAATAGAGTTGGAGGATGAAACATGGAGGATAGCCAACTAGCAATTGGCACATTGGGAAAATTGGCAATATTCGTAGACGCAAATATTATGAACGCGTCCGTACGTCTGTTTATTAATGAGCGGCTTGACGGCGTGCTTTGTGATGCCGAACATCGCACCTGTTGTCTACAGCTGTCGTAACGCTACTGGCTTTCCTAATAATTACATTACTAGATGTTTATGCAAATGCTAACGGAAGTCCAATAAATAGACGAAATCGTAAATTACTTTAGAAGACGGTGGCGGTACTTACGCTAATGATGTTTTATGTAATAGCTGCATACAATGTCATTATTGACGTCGGTACCTATTCAGTTGTTGAAAACAAATTTACTCAATAATGAAATGTAATTATCTTTTTTCATCAATTTAACGTGAAAGTGATTAAAAAGACAAAATTGTGCCACATTTTCACAATACAGAAAATAAGGCCATCATTTTTGATGGCCTTATTAGTATCATAGAGATATAACAATATTCCATGTAATTCTACGAAAAGTAACAATGATGTTCATACTTGACATCGCTAATGATATATTATTTGCAGAAAGACAAGGAGCAAAATTAGTAAGCTTTCGTGGTGTTGAATGAACGGGCGTCTAGTCACGCGACAGTCATTACGTAACTCCCTGTTTCAACAAAGTTGCTTCGTCGCCTCGTTCGCTACAAAAAGAAGGCTGACGTCTTAATTGTCTTGCAATAGTACTAATTACAATAACGCAGCATTTATATTACACACTTTCAATAAACTGGCACAGTTCTACCTAAACGCTAAAAGTTTCGCAAGATAATTATCCGTGAATAAAACCTTTACTCGCTATACTAGTAAATGAGGTTTAAGTACCTATGCAGAATGTGATAAGTCGAATAAATGGCGATACGGCGATTCGTGAAAATTCACGGATACAATTTGCGCGAAGCGGGCGTTAGTTGCGAGCAATTTGGAGTCTTAACAACAGTTTTATTGAGTGGATCACGCAATAGAGTGGAGGCAAACAACCCCGCCTACACTATGCCGCGACGCGGACGTTCGGTACGCGGACACTGCTATATTTGCATACTCGTCAATATGCCGAGTCGTGGACTACTGAGCGCTGGCCCGTGGCCGGCGTGTCACAAGAGCCAGCGCCCACGCAGCCACACATCCTACTACGTGTGAACGATCAGTGGTAACAGGCGCCATCAAACTGTGAAACCGTTTAAGAAACAGCATCTAACACGACTAATAAACGTGGAAATTGGTATCGTCAAAATAAACATCGTGATGTATAATGTACACAAACATATTTAGGCTGCGGGAAGAAAGTTGTTTGTAACAAATTTCACGGTTGATTTCATGTTTAAATAAACCGGCGATAAATTTGTATCGAATTGCTGTCACATTAACATTAATTAGAGAGTTCATCGACCGACGAGCTATTAGCTAATACTCTTTTAAATCTAGGTAATTGCAATGCTGCTCTTTATAGCATTGGATCATGATAAATGGATTCATTTTGGTAGAGAATGAATGGCGTTTTTGCCCGAATACTGATGCTGGCGCCTACGCGGCTGCCTGTCACAGTCACTTTATGTTCTCACAACTATTTTACAAATAAATAAATACCTACTATTCTATAAGCCGATAATAAGCTTCTATACCTTCCAGGCACGTAACAAATAAATACAATTACACGACGCAGTGTTGTCAGTGTTAGTAAAGTGTTCATTACAGTTTATTTGTTCTCAGAAAATATCGCTACGGTATTATGGAGACAATTCATGAGATAAATTGAAGATTGATAACATTTATCTGTATCGGGTATTCAGTTGCTATCAAGATCTAAATGTCTCGCATTTTTTTTGTTAAATCTCAATTTTCATAATAATTATGCGCTTTCATAAGAGCTGTCCATCGCCCACAGCTAAACACTAAAAGCCTCTAATTTAGATGAACTTTATTAGACGCGGTCAAATACATATATATAGGCACTAATAAATCAGAGTGAATATCCATTCAGCTCTTCCACCCTAACATTTATACACTAACAGATATGACCCAATTGTCTAAAAATTTCGCAGCCTCCATTAGTATGCAGTAGACGCTTTCAGAATTTAGATCTGCCAACTTTAATTAAAATTTGCTTTTACGACCTAAAACAGTAGGTAATTCAAGAGAGTTGAAAGCTATAATTTTAACAAAAAAGTTATGCTAATTGGAAAAATCAAAGTTTCATCAAAGAACGGGTTATTAAATAGCTCCTAAAATAAAAGTAATTTAAAGGTAATTCGGTCACAAGTATAGTTTTTATTTATAATAAAATATGATTCAATCAGTAATCATATCGAAAGTAAACGGGTAATTAAATTAAACTATGAATACATAATGGGCATGCTTAATGTTTAAATAGGTGTAGATTACATGAACCAGATCTTATCAAAACTCCTTAAACAAGATTTCGGGTAGGTAGTGTTAATTAAAATTGAAATCGATAACGACATGATGAAATAAGATGACCTTATACAGCGAACCTCCAAAACCCTTTACTTTACGTATGCAAGATAAATAATTATTGATTGGCGAATTATATTTCTTACATTTGGTTACCACACAACAATTTAGTGACATAGAAATGAAAACAGACATTGCACATTATTGAAATTGTAATAACTAATAATGTGTTAAATTATGCTTGGTATTTAAAATATTATTTTATGACAAATTCCATGTTTACTGTGTCCGTTCATATATTTTTATCTATAAAAAATGAGAATAATGCTCTATTTTTTTCAAAAGATTACCTACTACATAAAAAACAATAACTTAACAAAATGATTACGTAACATGGCATCCTAATAGTAAACAAACAGTAACTACATAAATAATTCAATAAAAATAAATTCAAAATGGTCGCCGTGCTTCTCGTAAATTGGCATAATAAAGTACTTAAGTTGAATCGCCACAGAATACATATTCAATCAATGAAACGATCAGTTAATTGGCAATCACACACACAGTAGCCACACTGACGTCAAATTAATTCAATAATTATTACACTCGTACGAGTTTTACTCATTTTTCGGTACATTGGAGTGGTTAATGAGTTTCGGAGATGGTAATTAAAGAAAAATTTGTGTCGTTATGTACATAATGTAACAAAAAATATTGTCAAATATCAATCGGAAATGGAATTCATGAACACAAAAAATGGGGCTTGCAATAGTAAGGGATCAATCAATTGGTCGCCTACGGAGCGACGTTGGCAAGTGTTCTATACAATATAGAGTTGCCAGGATTGTTTTGTTATATTCGTTTATTCATTCCCGATTAAAATACTTGGAATCGCGATCAGACAGCGGCCGCAGCGAGCGCATTGGCAGGTCTCACGTAACGCAGGCGTGCGCCATATTTGCGGCGTGGATCTGTATTGAAATTATTACAATTCGCATGTCCTATTTCGTATATGCAAACATATCAATTCTGACCTCGTGTGAACAGTTATTGTTTGTCGTTATACATTCTAACCGTGAGTGCAACACGCGTATTCTAAGTTTGCCTTTTCGGAATATTAATGGCATATCTGACTTACCGCGTGACTAAGCCACCTGCAGGATTTACCAACGTTTGTATGCTAAGAAGCCTTCGTATTCACTACATGTTTGATTCAACAAGCGTTGCGTTTAGATATCTAATGGAAACTAATGTAGGATTTTCTTAACAAATGCACGGGATTTCCAAGTACGTATCGACTGGCGACGGGTTATTTTAATTCTTGAAGTATTTACTTTTTGTGCGGATAACTTGTATTAGATTCTTGGTAACTTATTATACATATTATAATAAAAAAAAATACATTATACCTACTAATGAAGTAACACATCATGTTTGATTTTGTTTCCATAATAACTTCGTTATCTCTGTTATACCTATTATTATCAATGAGAATATGACAATAACAAAAACGGTTAAACTAATAGCATAATAAATAAAACAGTAATCAATAGTTATGCGTATTTTCAGGTGATACTCAATGTAAAATAACAAGAAAAAAAATTTTTTTCATGGTACATTATTAACGCTCATCAAAAACATGCTCACGTGCACTTACTTTCCGCCTAGTTACCGAATATTTAAGTATTTTTCATATATTATGTATAACAATATCACGTTGCATGGATAAGATAATTCTGAGTAAACAGTTTCTGTTACTGTGTACGTTTGTAAATATCAAGTGACCCTAACGGAATGGCTCCATATTGGATCAAGTGATTATAATTTATAATGTAATCGAAATAAAAATAAACTACACGTTTTTCCGACTCAACCCGCTGTCTGGACGTTATTAGATTTATGAGAAATAAATGTCAACACCGACGTTACAAATTATCATTATTAATAAATATTGGATCGATAACTAAAGTACACAGATGTTTCAAGAGTGCTATAAAATATTCTCTACTTCTGTTTTCAAGAATTATTTATGTATTTAATAATATTAATCAGACACTAGGTTTTAATGTAGGTAATATTTTACTACATTTTGTTTGCGGTAAGATAGTAGCGCAAAGCCTTCACTGTCAAGAGCCAAGTCATCTATTCAGCTAACCATGAAGAGAGCTAGACTAGAAATTTAGTTTTCAATTTTCGTTATTTATAATAATTAATATTGAAGCATTAGCGATAAACTGTGGTCCCTGTTATCTCCACACATACAGTAGTCATTCTGGCGACCTCGATATCTTTGAGTACATGAAAACAAAATTTGCTACAAACAGTATTATCGTTAACACAATATTGTTCAACTTTGAACTTATATTTATATTAATCACTTGTGTTTCATTTCACTTGTTTTCAAATTTGTTTCTGAATTGAGATGCTGGACGATATGTTTATTATAAGAACATGTAAACGAAAATCTATGTACATATTTAAAGCACTGCATTCTCAAACATCTTATTATTCTTATACTTTAAACGAATTATTGTTGTTAAATGTATATCTGACAATAAAAGCAGTGGTAAGTTTGATAGGAACATTGATATGTATTATAATACTATAATATAGTAGCTGTACATTGAATGACGTGCGTACGCCGTACTGCGTATGGCAACAGACAATGTAGTGAACAGAATGCGCACGCGCGTTTCAGGGAAGTGGGGTAGTTGGACAAAACGCGTGCTGTTGTTATCACAACGAATTTTTCTTAGAACACCGGAATATTTATTAATCAAACGGTAATTCTGCGTAGGCAGTGTAAGCTATTTTATGAATTTTAAGTATAATATTTTATTTTTTATCTTTATTATCAAAATATTTTTCGATAGATCAGATTCTCGGAATGATTCATGATTATATAATAGTAATTAGTTTGCAAGAATCGGACAGACTGAAGCAGAATGCATTAAGTTGTAAGCATCGAATGATACCAAATATCACAAGTAAAACGTCAGAATATCCAATTTGTATATATGTTTAAATTATCAATTAAAAAGTAATTTATGAGATCATCACTATATACATATTTATATACACAGATGGCATTGAGACTGTATTTCGTATGTATATAAAATCAATTATTGCTGAAAAAGAGGCTATTTGCATTTATATGAATATTAAATTAGGTGGAAATTAATATGCACCGTTTATCGAGCTCTACATTTCTAAATATATTGAAATGTCTTTCTACTGTTGCTTATCGCTGTGACCTTGCTATATCCTACTTACACAATAAGTATTTTATTTAAAAAAGTAATACAAACATGAAATGTTATTATCTGATACAATTAATATTTATAAATTTCGATAAAGTAGTAATGTGTAGAGTTATAATGAATACAAAGCATTTTTGAAAAATAAAACTGATAAGCACAATTAATAAAAATGAAGCAAATTCTTCTAATAGGTTTTCCAATAACCAAACCTATTGGCTCTGAACTACACCACCTTGACATAACCTTCCAAAACGCAATTGCCTTGCCCGCTTGAATAAGTCTTACATGCCACCTACTATAATAATTATTAGACAATAAAAATACATGATATTGTCAAATCTAAGATCGTGTCTGACTCACAAATCACAATGCACAAACCATTAGATTCCTTATACATGTGGACTTGAGGGGTCAGAAAGACTCTGAAACTTATCACAGCGTATGGGCGCTTTTCCAACAATTATGTGCGAGGATGTGTCGCACATTACTGGTGGAAAATACACCCTTAGGTTCCTTATTATAAATGTAGACTTGTAAGGGGTCAGAACGACCCTGAAACTTATCACAGCGTTATCGTTGGTAAGCCACGGTGAAATTAATATCCAACATTGAACTTGAACGCTATGCGTGTGTGACGTCAGCCTACCTACACGTGAAACCGCAAGGCCACAGCATATCGCCTGCCACATCGCCGTTACAATTCAAACATTTTCAAGTAGATTAACGTAGTTTTTTGAACGCCAGGGGAATTCGTTCAAGCTATTTTTACATGAAGATTGATTGTTGCCTCGTTTTTTATGGTATTGTCAAAGTATTGAAGATTTGTGGCGAGGCTACTAGTTATATCGCTACTAATAAGTAGAACCACCGCTAAACAAAGAAAAAAGTATACACTTTTATCTATTTTATACCATTGTTCATTCTCTTTTTATTTGATTACAATTTATCACGTGGCAAAATACTAAAATAGCTTTCGTAGTTATAGCCGCCGCAGGTAGAGTCTGCCTTGAAAGTCGTTATAAGTAGGTACCGCTTTTCATATTCAACATGTTTCTACATGTTATAAAAGGCTACGCGTTGCCTCATCCATATTTTATTTTAGAAGATGAATAAAGAATATTAAACACATGAATGACTAACTATTTCAGATGCCAATCATTATTTTTTGCTATAAAATAAAGAATATCTTTAAATAAACGATTTCTAAGCTCTATATTCTGCCAAATCTATGTTTATCTCTTGTACTTACATTAACGCTTCTATTTTCAGCGTATAAACAAAAATCAATTTACGAAAGCGTGAAATATTGTAACAGGATTTGATTATTTTAATTCATATCCATAATCTAAATTAATCTCTTATAAAGATTATTAAATCCTTAGCCTAGATGAATCTAAACTACTCAAAACAAAATAGGGCCCACCCTGATTTTTTGCTGTGTTGTAAAAACTCTTCACTTTTTTCTTATTTTATGAATGGGTACAAACGAACAAGGTGTAGGACAATTGTTTTAACGTAAACTTAAGCAAAAATTAGCGATTTTATGAAAATTATGCAAAATTAACAGTATTAGAGAAAAATTGCACAAATAAGACACATGACAAAAGTTTCAATAAAACCATTATTAACAAAAAAATCTGGTTTATTTTGTAATTAGTAGCGTGTGGGACCCCCTCTGCTCCGTATGCACTCTCTGAGCCTATCTGGGACACTTTCAATCAAATGGGTTACATTTTCGTCAGGTATTTGCTCCCAACAGACTTTAAGAGCATTTATGAGATCTTGTTGGCTGTTTACGTTCCTGATATTTGCTTTGACGCTCCTTTTTAATTGATCCCACATATGCTCTATTGGATTGAGGTCAGGACTCATGGCTGACCACGGCAGAACTCTTATATTGGCATCAGAGAGTGCTCTTTGAGTGATACGGGCTGTATGTGGGCGGGCATTATCTTGCATTAAGATGAATTCTTCGCCAATTCTTTGTGAAAATGGGATCATGTGAGGCTGGATGACCCGTTCGACATAGGTATAGTAGCAGTCACGGTACCTACATCAAGAACTACGAGCTCCGTTTTGCCATGTAGGCTTATGCCGCCCCACACCATGACGCTTGGACCTCCAAATCGGTCAGTTCCGTGGACACAAGGTTCAGAAAAACGTTCACCTTCCCTTCTCCATACACGCACTCGACGATCGTCACGTGTGGTCGATGCCCACTTGAGAATAACATTAAAAAGAATAGTTAAAACAGCAATAAAGTTTCGTTAACATGTCAACAACGTAAGGGAATACTCAAGTACCCCAATAACTACCCTATAAATTACGTGTAGGCAAAACTTTGAGATAAGTGTAGGTGGGCCCTATTTTGTTTTGAGTAGTGTAATATGTACCTAATATAAAACTGATACTGTGGTAATGAATGAAAACATCTATTTTAAGTGTGTATGTGTATTTTTTATATCATTATATTATTAATAAACCTTGAGTAGGTGGGATTTAGAATCGACAAGAGGCATAAGAGATATCTATCTATATTTATTTACAATCTTATACAATAAGTAGAGGTAAATCTATAATCTCTTTTTATATATTTTTATTATGTTTATGACTTATGTATTGTTACTTGTTGAGAAAATTAGATACACCGAGGCCAATTATTTATCCAAGCATACGAAGCCTCTGACCTTTTATGCCTAGAATTTTGCGGCCTGATATTTGTCTTTCACGATCTTGGGATAACAATTTAATCAGAGTTCCTAAAATAATAAGAGATAGTATATCAAATGTATTTCGTTATCTGCTGAATAAATGTATAATGAATGGTGGCTATCCGATAAAAGTATTACACTTGTGACTGTATCTTGAGATAATAGTCATGTTGATAAGACTTCATTTGTGTTTATTATATAAGTAGGTACTATAACTTTGTACTATCAGTTACACAAATAATGAAAATTTATAAAGATAATAATAATATGTACACGTATATGCAAACTTACTTTATTTCACGGTTGTTATTCGTTATTCACAATTTGTGTGTGTTCAGAGTTACATCACAAAAATATTCTAAAATGTTGTTCATTGAGTCATTCCGATTGCTATTTTCGTATCATCACATAAGAGTTTTATGCGAGCTGATAGCGAAAAGTTATGTAAACAGTGTGTGTAAAAGATTGCTATAGCATTGAAATGATAGATTGCTTTAAGAAGATTGCCTAAACCTTTCAGCTTATTGTTTCCTGTAGAAAAGAAAATAGTAAGAAAGTTATCCGGGTGAGAGAGCCGTATATCTTTCTCCACCGATACATTTATAAGTCCAATATAAATATCAATGACACGTTTCCCGATTGCCAACACAAGATGCATTGTACATACTCTGATGAATTTGCGTATCACATTATTGCATAAGGCATATATTTCGCAAACACTCGCCACTGCAGCGAAAGCTGTGACGTAATTTGTGCCGGCGCAGGCCACTCATTGATTAGACCTGTGAATGTAACCGGTTACTTAATCCAAATCATACGAATATACTTTTTAAATAGAAAAACGTGAAATCGTATCACGACGTCCATATTCCATACCACGTAGTTGCACCAGTTTGTTTGAAACTGCCGACAAAAGGATATATTTTGTAGCTAAATATATGACCTCATCCAATAAATATGTTTGCATAAACTTTGTAGATTATAAAATGTTGCCAATTATAAATGCAAAAGGAAAACGAACCAAAATCAAGATACATCAGGTAATTGCAGATTTGGGTTTTTATTACTCTTTAAATATAAAACATGATGCATAATTAACTGTTGCTATGCTGAGGTAACCTTATTTGTTTATTTCGCACTAACCCATAGCAAAGGTAACACATACAAACAAACAGTTAAAGGGCCGTATTGGTAAACAGCTCATCACAGCATATTGTTTACAACACAACAATGTCTGCTATGAATTTAAATGCAAATTATTTTGTAACTCACTATTGTTTATTTCACGGAATCGACTGATAAGGTATGCTCGATATTATAATATGAAGTGAGAGGGAAGGAGGGAAGAGGATATGAACTATTTTAAATTGTTTGCGAAAATGGAAGCTCGAATAATGTAAATAATTGCGAAATGTCCTTGTTACTTAAAATTAACAAATAATTATATTTTTAATTACCGTGTAGATTTAAATACTAAATGATATTAACATTTTAGTTCTCTCTAGATGGTTTTAAATTTTAATATGTTTTTTTTTTATTTTTCTCTCTTAACTCTACATTTCTATACAAACTAATATCACTTCCAGGAAATACGAGATGACATATTCAAACAAGTATACTCTAGAATCATTAAAAGCCTTTGGTTATATGCTCACATTTCTTCATATCTATTTTATTAAATATTGTACAAAAACCAGGCAGTAAATGCATTAGCATTCGATTAAAAATACTCGTTTTATAATCGGTAGACAATAATTGAAATTTCATGAAAGTCAGATATTCTCTCACAAAGTGCATTTAGCGATAACTTTAGTAATTGTATTGCTATGCATTAAGTGGAACTGTTGTAGAAACGATAACACCAGTATTTAATATACAAGAAATACGAAACAGTACGGTCACGTACGGTCATACAAGCTTTAATGTTGACATATTATAGGAATATAATACCGTTCTTTCAGCCGTGAGAAAATTATTCTTTTCAATGCAGAGTTCACGATAACCGTAACATAATCCATATTTTTTATCTTATTAACGAACCGCCAGTCATTGTTTCAATTCAAACCGCTTTTAAATGAAGGCTTTTTAAATAAACATAAAGAAACCAGAAAGAGCGGACTGTGGATACTTATATTTCTTTTTGTATAATTGGAGTGTTCAAATGATTTAAATTAGGGATGTAACGATACATGATTTTGCCGATACGATACCGATACCGATATTTGTAGTAATGTATCGGCGATACCGATACCGATACCGATATCGATGGCTTGGTAGAAAAATAAATAGTGAATTATGCATAAAAAGTTACCAACATTTAACAGAGACAACTGTTAATCGTATTCTTTTAAATAAAAATGCCAAATCAAAAAACAACAAAACCATTTATTTTAGTATTATTATTTTACGAAGTCAGTTATACTTTAAGTAATACACATACAATCAGTACCTAATAAAAGTTTACTATTGGTAGAGTTTTTTCAGAAAACAAAGTGCGCACGCGCGGGCGGCCTCCCGCATCGTTCATTGGGCGCGGGTTTTTGAATTATTTGATATCAAAAAAATTGGTTGTTTGTAAAGTAGGTTTACGATCGAGATGTTTACGTGATAACATAATGCAGTGGCAACGCTCGAGATGAAACGGGAGATCGGTCCGTCTCTCTCTCGTTATACCTGCGATCGCGCTCATGAGGTTTTGGTGTGACACAAGTTTATGAACATGTCATCCGACTTAAACGATTTTAAAAACGTTATCACGTTAAAAATTAAAAATATTCAAAATTATTTATTTCTTTCCTTTACATAAACAAATTTGTGATTGGAGCACTCCTAGTAAGCAAATAAAATGCTTGTGTCAGGAGGTTCCGCTCTTCCTTAACACTATTACAGAAACATAAATAAAACAATATGAATGAATACAATGCAAAAACATAAAAGAAAAGAAAGAATTTAATAAAAAAATATCGGTATCGGTTGATTTATTATCGGCGATACCGATATATCGGCTTGCCGATATATCGGCCGATATATCGGTATCGGTATCGGTATCGTTACATCCCTAATTTAAATTTTATGATCTTATTCTAAATTCAGTTTATTCAAAAGGTCTTTTAGTCCTCAATTCACAATTACATACCTTACCTTACCTTAGACTCTACAATCTACATCCTCATTCTTCAGGACTTCATTAGAAAGAAAGAAACAGAAAACTTGATGATGACATAAAACATAAAATATGAAAATTATGAAAAATTTAGATTTTTTTATACTTAAAACTAAAACTATGGTAATATTTTGACGCATATTAAGTGATTCATATTCACTAGATTGAAAAACATAATATTGGTTAGGTATTAAGGGTAACAGATAGCAGATTATATCACAACGTAGGCGGTGGCTCGTTTGATAAATGCACATACTCAAATACTCTACGCACACATGGAAAATATTGTGTGTAGCGTAGTGCAAGATATAAGTCTTTGTTTTCTTTGCAACCCGTTTCTTATCTGACATCTGACCGTTTATTCTATTACGTATCCCTTTACACAATATAAAGAACTACGATGACCCTGTTAATTAATTAT
Organism: Colias philodice; assembly: GCF_061535455.1. Lineage (NCBI taxonomy): Eukaryota > Metazoa > Arthropoda > Insecta > Lepidoptera > Pieridae > Colias > Colias philodice. The sequence goes on from NC_143097.1 coordinate 4,368,099, forward strand.
GGCCTAAGGTACATTTCAATGTAATTCTCCTCTACCTTGAGCCTCTAGTTTTTCCAAGACATGAAACTGCTACTTATTTAGACTTTTTATGAGTTTGTAAGGATTATATCTTTATGGATAAAAGGTTTCTGAGGTGGTCCAGAGAAGTTCACCAAAGTGGAATTGATGCTAACTACTTATTTATTTGTAGATAAATGGTAAGCAATAAACTTATTATTTTACTAAGGGCTGATTTTTCAATCCTTGGTTAAAACTTATTCATCGAATAACGTATTAAACTACCATTTCAAAAACGTATTCTAATTGTCCGTATTTGACATTTTACAGGTGACATTTTAAAATGTTCGTGTGATACCTACTTTATTGGACGGATAAATTTTAAGCAAGGATTGTAAAATCGGCTCTAAGTATAATTTTAAAATATGCTCAGATATATAATTTTTAATTTTTATATAGAGCTAGATAAGAATATTGTTTTTGTAATTATGTATACTATCGTTTACAACGATCGCTGTGAGCATATTTTCTTTTAAAATACCATTTAATATTTGAATTGATAAGACTCAGCAAACAATTAAACAATTATTATCTACACGTGCGCAAATTCCTCATTTTTTAATTTTATTTTTCATATTAATTAAACTATTTATGTACTAAAATGCAATTAAGGTTTAAAATTTAAATGTAAAGGCATGTTTATCGTAATAATTATGCATGATTGACAACGAGTTTTTAAAACAGCATTATATCATTACAAACTGTGGCTTATTTTAAAATGCATTACAATTATTTTTAAATTAACAAATTATTATTGTTCATGAATTATGAATATAAGTACCTGCTATGACAAAAACTTTATAATTCTACACATGACGAGGAAAATTAACCTACTCCTACATTCGAATACCTATTCATAAGTCAAATTTTTGTTTACGTTTTAATATAATCTAAATATTACATTAGTTGTTTGTATTGTTGAACAATATTTCTCCATTGTATAAGAAAAAGCAATTAAAAGTTTAAATACAAGTCTAATGACTTATTCAATTATTTTCCATGGGGAAAAATGTGTGTTAGTATCATGTGAGATCCATACCCGTAATATGTCAAGGGTACTATGCAGTAATTAATTACATAATTAAATTATTATTCTGTAATATTCTCCAACGAAGGTCGTGAGAGTTGGACTGGAAATAATTACATAACACACATGCTTACGTCACGCTAGACTGCCTAATTTAGAGCTAAAAATATATTAGGCATTTACAGCCTGAAATCCACCCAATGCCTGTAATTTTGCGATTTAAAGGTAAATTAAAACATTGTGTAGGTATGTTATAAGTTATTACGCGACAATATAGAATATCATTTAATTATTTAAAAATACCTAAATAAAAAGTATCAAATCGATTAGTAAGTAGGTATGTAGTTAGATTGTAAATTTTACAATGATATGAATTACCTAAGTATAATAATATTTAAATAACGTTGTTTTGTCTATTATTTACTAATACTTTATTTATGTTATCCTTATTTAATTTGACAACTAAGCAGCCGCTATAATGAGTTGAAGTAATAGTAAAATACAAGATAAGATAATGTTAATGAACTTTGAAAATATCTGACGTAGGTAATTTACAAATTCTTTGAAGACCGCGTGGAATAATATTTTATGAACCGTATTTGAGCTATTTACGTTAACTGTTCTAATTAGTGCATTGATATACAAAGGATAGATATGTTACTATAAATGTCAATAATTGTGTAAACAGGGAATCTCGTGTAAGACAGGTTAAAAGTTTATCGCATGTATAAGTGCCGGCAGAGTGCTCTGTACTTTTCCTTGTTCTAATTTTAACATAATGGTAATTGTACTATAATCGTTAAATATAACATATTGGTGATTGTATTCTTATGACGTGAATTATTTTACGATATAGATGAAAGTATTTATGATGAAAATTGATTAGTTAGTAATTCCTGAATTTTTTATTAATTTATTAGAAAAAATACAGTCATTTTAATGCTTGGAATGACGACTTTGCATCTTAACTGCTCCAAAAGATTGTAAAATATAGTAAAGTATAGAAGCCTTGTTAGGGAAATTATGTAAAGCTTTTTATTTCAAATTTTTTATTTAAGATTTTTACCATACTAAATATTCGTCTTAAAATATGTACAAATTGATGAACTTCCTAACTAATTTGAAGTCCCAAGTCCCAACCTACAATTCGCTTGCAGCCCGTATGAATGCTAATAATTCAATTGTTTTTGTCAATGGAAGGTCAAGTAAGCACCTCATAAAGGTTTCCTTTGTAGATAATTCCAAAAGGACATTCCGAAGGTTGTAGCAAAATGAGGTGAAGAGTAAACAAATGTTTATCGAATATTGTTGAACCGGTATTGTTGAAAATAATCTCGTTATAAATTGTAAATACTATGACGTCAAATCAAATAAATAAAGACGTATAGACTGTATCACACATGTGAACGTAAAAAGAGTAAAAAAATGGGGCATTCGGGTTAAATTGCCAAGCGGGGAGATGGGTACGAGGAAGGTAGAATAGAATGTAGAGCGGCGGGCGGAGTGTTGTCGACGCGCTCAGAAACAACCTAAATAAAACAGGCCAGCAGGGAGTAGCCGTCTCGATGAACAGTGAACACGGAACGCACACACGGCCACTACACACGCTCGCCGGCTCGCACACTCTCGCCACACTCACACAACCGCTCTCCAGACGAAAATAAATCCACTCGTATCGCCATGCAAATAGGAAGGCGCACGGGCAAAATAACGCCAGCTGTCATAAACGAGGAGATCCTTACGTTTCGTGGTACTGTCGTAAGACGGTCACGGGCGCAGCATCTCAGGCCGCGGGTCACGGCGACGTCAAATCTCATCCGAAGGCGCCGTCCGCCACTCCGAACTGGTTTTGTGGGCGCGTTTGGATTCCGATGGAAAAGTACACGAGCGTGACGTCCACTAACATTCGGCACTCGCGGTATCGCGTCTCACTGCGGTCACCCAGCAGGAAAATCAAACGGAGATTAGCATGAATGATATAAAAGTAAACGCGAACGAGGTGCGACGTCGGCGCGGGTCGCAGCGCGACTGGCGGCGGCACTACGAGGAGCTCCGTGCGTAGTGAGTGGCCGTGAGCCGTGAGGCGCGGGGACGAGGAAACCCGGCGCTCGTACGGCGTGCCTCGCTCAGCCCACGCGAGGGGGAGGGCGCGGGGGGGACGCGGATTAATCACGTAGTAAGTATGCCCCCCGGGGCCGCACCGACCCGCGCATAGAACCTGCGCCCGGCCAATACATGAATAAATACTAAATGCAACGAACGCTCGTCGTGCCAGACTGAAACCGGACACTTATCGAAGCTAAATGAATTCCTGCGTGAACGTTGCCACCGAATCTTGGCCCAACGTCGGCCTACGAGGCGCCACACCTCAACAGCTCGTGATGCAACATTGTAATGCGTTTAATTTTATGAAAGTAATTGACTGGAAATATCTGCTGATGCTTTAACTTTTAAATCTTGATACATTTCTTAAATAATGGATTGACAGCTCTACATTTATTAACTCTACATTAAACTTGTCTGGCAGGTTTGAGAAAAAGGTGGTGTGAAATTTGTAAAAATAAGTCTCTATAAATGACAGCAATAGAGTTTTTATTTATTCAAGAAATACTTAAGAGTCCGATTTAACTCAAAAAAAGCACTATATTTAGTAATCTGCGCTACTACTAACACTGCTAGTGGGAAGTTGTTATTTGTAAATATCTATATCACAGTGTACGTATAATTAAGTTTCTACACCGAAATGTTTTGTTAAAACAATTTCACTTCATCTTAAGCGTTAGATAATCAACAATTAACTAAATGACTCAGTCACGAATTCCGTAAAACATGAAATCTCTTATTGTCTTTTGTAAAAAGCTTACAAAGGCTAGAGGAATGATTTTCGCAATACTACAGTCTACAGTAGCAGCCGTACACTCGAGTGTAATCCACGTCTGCCTATTGTTCGACAAACGGTATCTAAGATAAGCCTTAAAAAGGAGCGAGGCGGTCCTTAAGGACAAATAGACGTTATTACATCCATTGTGGGACTTCGTTTTATCTAGATTAACCATTTAGAGTTTTAGAATGGCCTTATCTTCATCACGTATGTTTTTGCACTTAACTGCTCCCAATTTTGGAAATTGTTTTATATATAATGTTATTCATAAAATAGGTATGTTTTAAAAGATATTAAAGTTTTGGTTTTTAGTGGTAATTTGAATTAATTGAATTTCACGGAAGGTAGGTTGGATATGAAAATATTACTATAAAAAATTGTAGAGGTACACACCTCTGTTTTAATTCAATGTTTTTTGATATGATTTGTTAAAAATTTAAGAACATAAATACTCGTTGTGGCATTTTTTCCATCACAGTATAAAAACCATACAACATATATTGGACATTATAATATTAGAGGTATAGCTGGATTATATTTTTGGAATATTTTCTGAATACGTTTGTCTAAAGTGTACATTCACTTTAACGTTTTACGATGTTTCTCAGAAACGAATTTACAAATTATATTTTTTTATATTTTAACATATTAAACAACCAATTAATCATTGAAAGTGATAAAATTTCTTCTCGTACATGGGAACTTATTTAAAAAAAGGTCTTAAACTTAAATTCTAACGCGTTGAACTCTACTTAAGGGGCATCGATCGATTCGATACGCACACCTCAAGCGATACCTACTTAAACATGTTTTACTTAGCTCCTTCGTGCGTCAAGCATATAAATATTAATGTTTACTTAACGAAACTTTGATAAATTCGTATATCTTTATAGTCTGGTTAATATTTCATGTCGAGAGCAGCTGTTGAATAATTAAGAAAAACTATTAAGATAGTTGTAAAAGGGTTATTTAGGACGTCCATCCGTGATCTTGATAGCTTTATATTGTTATCTCGTTATTTACCACTTGAAATATCACATTTTGTGTTTTTAAATAACAGCTTGTAGAAATACTTTAGTATAAGTAATTCAATTTGCAGGTACAACGTGTAAATGAGATATTTAAAAACACACACGTGTTTTAAGAAAAACTTAAAGTTATCAAAGTTATTGAATAAGACGCTACAAATATATTTTAATACACTGAATATTTGGTATTATTCAAACAACATGATTGTAATATACAAATATTAATATAGCAATACTTGCGCTAAGATTAAAAACACGTTCATAGCAGTTTGTTATTAACAAATATTGTGTTGGTTATGAATTCGATTTAGCAGTGACCTTACAATATAGAGCCTACGCACGGTACTCACAACATACCAAGGCCGAAAAATATATTCAGAAAATTTAGGTATTAAACTATTGAAATCGATTCTCCTGTTACTAATTTGCTTGTTTTTCTATGTTTTTATCCAATCTCGCTTATCAGCTATCATACATAATCCTTTCAATTTATAAGCCTTTCTTTTTATCTGGTAGGTCCGTAGGTATATAAGCTCTACGTTGAACATAATATACTTTTTTAGACATATACCATTCAAGTTAGGAACTTGAATGGTATACTCATACGTGTTTACATATCTTACATCGAAAAACAAAAAATGTTTGGAATAAATACATAACAATATTTTTCTAACAGAATAGTGGATTTAGAAAAAAACACACTCTTTAATTAACAAATTGATTATTAATGTAAACTATTTGTTATTTACTAGTAACATGCTTTCTCAATACTTTTTGTAGAGCGTGGTAAATAATTTATCCCCACGTTTGAGAAGATTTGTGTGTCTTTGATAATAATAATCAAAACTAAATTAAACTAAATTACACAGTTTATAGCGCACGTCATTCATTCTCTAATTCTTATATATTGGTACCTATAGATGACATGTAAGTAGTAGCAAAATAAGTATTTAGTGATCTGTGGTAGTAGTGTGTAGTACTATAGACCAAAATTGAACTATCGAAGCATTTGGCAGTCTCTATCAGCTATCCTAAACCTTGCATTAGAAAATAGCAATTTAAATTCAAAATAAACTAATTGATAATACAATGATGACCACTCGCAGACATGCGTGGGTAAGCGCGTACCAGAGCGTGGCGGCAGGTGGCCCCGGGGTGATCTACCATGTCACTGAACTGTGAACTAATATTTGTGTAATTACATATATATTGTTTGCTATTTAAATTATCTTGAGAACGTTAAAAATAAAACGTTGAAATGGTTGTGTGCTATTTGTGGTCACTACTGTGCTAAAATAGTAATAAAACACGTTTTACGTAACAGGATTTTTTAAAGAATATTTATAGTATCTAAAATATAAATTTAGGCATAAAGAATTTGGAAAAGGATAGGGCATTTTGCAGTAATATCTTTGATTGAGTAATTTTGATTATCATGAACATGTACTTATTTTATTTATAATAAAAAAACCATTACTATGCTACTTTGTCATATTGTTTTTCTTTAAATTTAGGATGACCACGCAATTTAATTAGTAGTAAACACCTAATCTAAAGTATTGTAATGCGTAAATGGGTGCAAAGGTATTGCAAGTGATTGCAGTTTGTTGACTCTGTCTCTTCCCGTCCTCCCCCCTCCCCCCTTTTCACCTTTGGATCCTGTGGCCCAGACGTCTGCCAACCCACGCTTCCACTATAATTATTGCTTTCACATATCACTAGTCATAAATATCAATCCCTTCGGAAAGTTAATACCTGGCTGATTTTATGTAACATTAATATGAAAATATTGTATGTCATCATTATTCAGCGTGATCGAAATACATTACGTTCATTATAAAAATAAAAATACATAATATTTTTAATGGATAATACTTTTACAATGTAGTCATCATTATTTGCTGTTTGTATTGATTCGGATCAATAGTTTATGAAAGATTTTTGAGTATTTCGGCTGCTTACAGTTAATTTGACAATTGTATGCACAATTGTTCAATTGATTGAATTTTTTGGAAGATGAGGGGTTTAATATCGAGTACCATTAATATTTTATATGATTTTTTTTTATTTTCATAAAAGTTTACTAAAAACATAGCTACTACATATTAAGTATTCTGTGCTAAAAATTAAATAGCACAACCAAACCTTAGTAAAATTAGAAAAGTATGCAGGTAGAGCTCCGGGAATATAATATGATACATCATACATATACACATGTATTCTATCATAACGATTCACGGCATACTTTAACTTTCGTTTTAATAATTCCACTTCTTGAATTAAAAATAATAAACATCTTAAAATTCAATCTTCATCTTGCTTATATTCAAACAGACAAGACTTCCAGAAATTACCCAATCATCAGTTATTGATAATTCCTAGTAAATGTCTTAATTATCTCTAACAAGAGATAAATTACATGAAACGTGTCATTATGGCGCCCCGCGCCATGTTAGTGCAATAAAAAACACGAAAGAATAATAAATTATTGGTTTTCTTTCATAAAGAAAACGTCTCTCGTAAACTTTTTGCTCCTTTGATTTTCATACAAATTGGAAATTCTATAAGACTCATTATTTGCTCGCAATTTATATAAAAGCTTTTTAATGCCAATATCATTAAGTCCAATCTTCTTAAAAGGCGATCTTGAGAGACAGTACTGCTTTTTTGTTGCAATGTTCATGTTTCAAGCGCAATGACTTCGTATCAAGCCGAATCTGATAAGATATAATAATTATATGACCAAATGTCAGCTGACGTACGTACACTATGTGTGAACATTACATTATCAGTATTTACGCAACCCGGTGCTATTTATCGCAATTCACTCATGATAAGTATTGATGAAACTTTTTGCATAACCTGCTGTAATCTTCCGTAATGTCTTGTATTAGAAAATGTCACTAATCTAACGTCTTTATGCTAACAATGTGTGATGTTATACAGATGTCGTAGATAGAAGTTTGGTTAATTTTGTAGTTCCTTTTTTATACACTTAACTTATCAAATTAAAACATTTATTTGCGCACCAAATTATAAATACCTACGCATAAATTAAAAATTTTATGCGTAAAATATAACGGGTTAATTTTAAACTGTTTCTTAATTTTATGTTATTCCTTTTTACGCATAAATGTTAATGTTAATTACGTGAAAACTATTTTTAACTCTAAGAAATGTGTTTTCTTAAGCTTGTTACGATTAATTAAAATGAATAAACCTAACATTTTTCTCTAGTTTGTGTCGCGTTGTGCGTTACAAATAGCGCAAAATGCGTAACCAACGAGCTATTCTCGTCTGCCATTTAATCTATTTTTGTTAGTGGCCAGACATAATACAATGTACACTCCGAGACTGAGGCGTGTACCTATTACTATTATAATAAATTATGATATATAACATCACCGTAGTTTATTTCTAGTTATTATGAAGGTATGTATTACTATTTTACAACCAAATGCATGGCGAAAAACGTTACGAGTTCAGTAAAATTCCATTAAAAAACAAGCAACTCGTGGACTCAGGGTCACGAAATAAAAAAATATTAAAATTCATCAACTCTTCCAACCATCCTTGAATTTATTTTATTTATTGATAAAACGGGATTCTATATTTAAAATTTCAATTAAGGAATATCACACCGCATTACCATAGATTATACAACCACAGATTACGTAACGATTCTTTTTGTAAATATTTTAGCGTGCAATTTTTGTAATATCGCTGTAATAAATAATTTACATCAAACAGCAAATGTATTAATAATAAACAAAATTATATTTAACGCAGCAATTATTAGCAAAACACACCGGAATGTAAACTATAATCCAAAAACCCACGCACATCGGGTTTCATAGTAAACAGACGGCAAGCCGCGGCTCGGTTTTGTGTCAAGATTTTATTTTTCCCAGAAAGACGCGGACGTGGCTATGCGCCTGAAATAAGTTTCGAGTTCAAAGAGTCGTGCGAGCTCTGGCTAATTAGCAAATGTACAATAGACGTCGCCCTCACACAAGTATATTATATTTTAATTATTTTTTATTTATTATATCTTCGTTTTATTTTGAAAAATATTTATTTAGGATTATAATTTTGCATACGCAGATAAGGTAGTAATAAAGACTTATACCTAATATCACAGAGTAATAATAATATACTACGTATACAACTAATATGATATTTTTAGATCTGTGTTGGACAATGTTCATTTTAATTGCAAAAAGACGATTTTTGTACATTCAGAACTAAATGTAAAAGTGGGTTATAGATTAATTAAAAATAGTTTTTTGGTATGCTTCGACACACAAAAAATCTATTAGAGTCAAGGCATTAAAGCTGAAAAAATATATTATTTGCATAAAGCATAACTTACTGAAATAAGCAACATACAACATTTATTGTATCATATATGTATATTCAGTATTGCAATGATAATGCCACGTCTAACGATCTAAAAATAACTAATGCGCCTTCACAATGCGCGATAAAATTCCGATGTCATCCGAACCACCCATACGCGTACATGATGATTCTTCTTTTTAAGCTCAGCTATTTAAAACGTATGCAAAGCTGCAATTATTTCTTGTGTAAGAAAGCTAAATATGTACACATCATAGGAATCCGCCACGACGTGCTCTGTCGGGGAGCGCAAACTAACAACGAGCTATTTTAATTACAGCAGTCCAAGATTGCACTACGACGAATTAATGTAATTAATCATTGTAATAAAACTAAAGCCAACGGCGGCGTCTGTCCTCCGCTTTGAACTTACGTTTAATAGATCATTTTTATTGGAGCCGAACATAAAAACACGAACGTTATTACAACATTTTGGTTATCATTATCGCTATAACTCACAATAATATCAAGAGTTGGAGGACTCTCTTGGAGTTAGTAAAACACAAAAGCTAATAAATATAAGTTCAATTATATATTTCCATGAAGTAAAGAAAAACATTATAAATCAGAGCTCAGAATAACCGGTCATTTAATAACATGATAGGTACTTAATTATTATATTTTATCGTATGGATAATGGAATACACATGAATGTACTCACGAAGCCACCACAAAATTGCGGTTAAACAGTTCTGAGAACTATACCTATATTGTTGTTTCATTTAATTAACCTTATAAACCCGCCAAGTTGATAATCCCCAGATTCTTTATCCGCGTAAATGTAGTAGGTCGTGCCAGATTTCGCAGTAATATACGTCTTTAAACAATGTTACTGAATAAAGTACCTTATACTTTTGATGGAGGATAGCTTTTACATTATCTCTCGAATACTGCATAGGCTTCTTTCGCTATAAATAGCAAACAAAGTGCGTACACATGTCATAGACCTCGTGCACAAACTGCGATGCAATTAATTGTCCCATTGTTGAATCCAGGACGTCGTCCTAACAGATTATTTGACGTTGCACAATTGATATATTTACATGTAGTGTACTAGTGTATAGGTAATGTTGAAAAGGAATAATAGAATATTAGAACTTTTTTAAAGAAATAAAACATATTCTTGCGAATAATATCATGTTCTAAAATTATAACTACGACAATAAGCTTAGATTCGACAATCTTTGAACCTCTTGTGAATGCTAATTAAGTGTTCCTTGTCGACAAGGCGCACATAACGTGACCTACATTTGTGCGGGTAATTTGTTTATGTCAATCGACGAATCCCAGTATAATCCAGAGCGTGTCGACTTTAAATTAAATGTCATTACACTAATGACGAGGTTAGCTAGTGTGGGGCAATGTCTATTCCGTGTAATTAACAAATGAATTCCTTACAGTATTTTGATAAATTATAAAGCTATTTTTTTATTAGATTTTTTCATATATGTATCATTTTGTATTTCGCATTTGTTAGTGTGTTGCTTATATTTCAAAATTTTGTTTTTATTTGCCTTGTTATTCTTAAAGTTTTGTCATGTATCATCCATGATTTATAAATTTAAATTATTTTTGTCCTTTTAAAATTAAATTGAATGAATGTCTAAAATCTCAATCATCCTTTACAAGTTAATGATTGACAAGCGTCCTTGATGCTTCATGATAATGATTTATTTATGCGTTTGATCTACCTTAATGATAATGTCATATAATTATAATGACACTATTAAACAGACTACTATTATAAATGAAGACTTCAATGAACGTACTTCTACGACTATCCGTATAAAGTACTGCTAAATATCAATTGAAAATATTGTATTTGCATCCCTCAGAGATAGGTCACCGTATCTCTGTTGGATGCACCCTTAACCCAGATGTAGACAAGGACAGGCGATCCACCCCGAATACACCACTAATTTGTAAAGAGCTTCGACATTTTTTGTGTGATCGCGTTCTTTTTGAGAAATTGTAATCTTCATATCAGTTGAACAGGTCAGTGTAAACTGGTTGATATTAAAGTAAATATTTTTAAGTAATAATTAAAAAAAAAATTTCCCGAAACCAGATCAAACAAAACCTTTACAAAACTACATTATGAAATAAATTCTGATTAAAATTTTGTTTTTCTTTTCTGGAAATATCAAAATAAATAGAAGCTATCACGAATCTCAAATTGTATTTGTAACGTGAAATCCGTCTTAAACCACCTCATTATACAAGAAACTACACAAGGAAGGTAAAAGAAATGCCGCATACATAGATAGGCTTCGACATGAACGTGATTCTAAGAATTTATTCACTAAACAAGTCTTGGAGCTTGATATCAACACAACAACAAATCGTTACACACACAACATCGCTATAGTATAGACTCGGTTGTAGAGCAGGCGCGTTGAAGCCTATTGCTCGTACACAGAGATATTTATGTCTGTGTGCTGTAATGTCGCGGCTGTGTGTGTGTAGAATGTTCAGCGTGGGTGTAACGTACACAGAGCTTTCACGCAGCAGCCTTGGCCGCAAGACACGTGCGTCATTAGGGCTGTGCCCTGCGCACTATAATGGGCCAATGTTGACCAATTAATTATTCCTCTAACGTGAAACGTAGGACTAAAAATAGAATCACGTAAGCTTATGGGACCACTCCGTGTTTTGATTATTCCTGTATTTGGTTGTAGAGCTCGGTTTGTATGAATAATTTACAAAAGATAATCATAGAATAGTGTTTCAAATGTTATTTCTGTTCTATTCGTGGTTGAATAATTTATTATTTTTGAAGGAGATAATTGGGTAAATTCCAAAAATAATGTCAATGTCAAATTTAAAAATACATTAATATTCTACTGAAGTATAACAGTTACTTTTAAAAATCTATTTATATAACACGAAGGTAACCAACACTTTTAATTCAATTAACCATTTTTGTCCAAGAAAAATATTAAAGTTAATTATAAATACATTTTTTTTTGCGATTTTCAATTGTGTAGATAGTTCCGATTCGATGCATCGATCAATTACTATCGATAAGTATCGTACGTCCCTAGGCGGGTGGCTGGCTAGTGGGGGGCTAAACCCCACCCTATCAGCTGAGCGACACGTGCGAACTATCCCGTCTAGTGTAGTGTAGATACACGATTGGGGTCAGGTGCAATACACTCTCATCTTACGAATACATGTAAAACGATGCCTTGCTCAACGCAACGAACGGTAGTACTTCAATTTCTTGGAAGAATTAAATTGATGTGATTGTTTGTATCGCATCAAAGCGTTATCAGCTTGTAGATGTTACTTCCTTATACTTTTTCAATTCCCTGTGCTTTTAACAGTGTGCAGTAGAGCCGGTAGAGTCACAAGATGTGGGTTTGTATTTGACTGCTGGGAAGTCTGTAATATCATTGTGAAAAAATCGGATCGATCATCGAACGTCCACTATAATTTAGTTTGTTGCTACTTTTCACTCTTATACTATCTACACTAAAGTATTATACAACTTTGTTTTTAGCTTATTATAGGATTCGGTTTATACTCCAATTAATTGGATATAATTATTAATACATTTATTAATAATATAATATTGGAAAAACTGTTAAAATGCTACACTACAACTGAATATAGCCACGGAAAAGTTTTACAAAACATTATTTTCCTCATACTAAAGTACATAATATTCCTGTTTGAAGAAAGTGTGCACTTAGAGATAATTTCCCTTAACTTTATAAATAATTCATGGAAGCTACGTAATACATTGAATATTTACAACTATTAACTACTAATCTTCAATTTAAATTTCATGGTAATTTACTTTATTTCACGTAATACAATTCCAGTTATACTTAAAAAACAAATTGAATACCGATTAGTATTTTGCTCAACAAAATTGCTTTTCAATTTTTTTCCTCCAAGAGAAGTGGAGCAGTTAAATGTAATTATATAAAATTTGAACAAACAACAATGCTCAGATATTATTTATGACGGATTCGGGCATCACTTTGTTTTGCGTCGCGTCGATAGGATCGCGCGCGCATGAATGCATTCACGGTGTGACGGCTTCCCCATATGGCCAAGGCTGGGCCTTTTAAAGCCGCGGCCACACATTGGATTCAACTTTGCGTCCAATATTGGCTATAATTTGAAATGATCAAACTACTGCACTATACATTGGCTTCAATGTCAACTTTGTAACCAATCAATGGAAACAGACTAGCTCATTGGGCCAGCCCCAACTGTGGTAGCAGAGAAGCGAAGACGATGGACGATAATTTATTTGCACGAGCGGCTTTAAAACAATTTAAACAATTTAAACAATTTATTTATTTGTTAACATGGCAGTGTGGTCACAAACATTTGGAACTTCCCTTTAAGTTAAGGCTTACGCGTACGGACTAGGTACATATGCTTATTACTTGCATCAGACAAGTAATCAACGAAAGAAAAGGCGATGGTGGATGATAAAAATGCACACTTCAGGCGACTGACAGAGACGATATGTGTGGCGCGAGCGCGGCGTTGTGTCCAAGATGCCCCCGCGCACTCCCCTTTCATTCCCCTCTCCTTTGAACGTGTATCAAAAACCGACACTGAGCGCGTTAGTATTGGGCATTGGACAGTGATTGGACGCAATGTCTACATTGTGTCAAAGTACTGATACATACATTGGTGTATTGGGCGCAAAACGTTACGTTGGTGCAAATATCTCCAATGTGTGGCCGCGGCATAAGGCTCACATAAGTGGGCACTCACCTACCGACTGAACGAGCCAGCAATATCAATGAACCGGCCATCAATAAAACATGTGGCACTAAGCCAGGAAAGGAAACGGCGAAATGAGAAAAAGAAATATTTGAAAAAGGCATGCGCGTATACTCGATTGTTTGTGCGATTGGAAAGCATTCAATGTAAAGCTGCGCGCACATTATGAATTATTCTCCGATAATATTTTTTGTTCGGCGCACTCAATATCTTCCATATAGGTTATAATTAATTTTTATTTCGTTACATAACTCGTATCGCTGTGTGGCCGGACGTTCACAGAAATATTTGATGTAATAACTCAAAGATCTATGCTTTTCTTGGTTGTTTCAATTACGAATTCACTCGTTTAGTACCTACTCAGCGTCCAAATTAGGCATTTAATGATATATGTCAAACATAACGCTAGAACTGAAAAAAAGTAATTATATCTTTATGAGATAACGTTCATATAATTTTATCAAAAGTTGTTAAATATTAAATTGGCGTATCTAGTCATCAAAATTTTATTACTTAAATGTACCTCATTCAAGTGAATTTTAACTTCTTTCATATAAATTCAGGTCAGTTAAAATTTTAAACGAGTTTGCCTAAAGCTCTTTTTAAATAGAAACTTTTTGATCGAGTATGAACGTCGTCAACGGACCCCTAATGAAGCTGGTTGCGCAGCTGCATTCCAGCCGCCATTTTCTGGGAACACACTTTTTTAATCTGGTTGTGGAATGTCAGTTTTTAGAGCCGGTGCGTATGATTTTTCATTGAAATTAAAAAGAAAACGCTTCGCGCTCGTGTAGACGTAATAAAAGCAAGACTTAGCATGCCACAGTCGTCCGCACTGCTCTTTTTATCGTCTGCAATCCTTCACTTGTTTTATTATATAATGACGAATATAGGTAGGTATGGTCGTGAAAAGTTTTAAAAGGAAATCTATGATTAATCTCACATTATTGAATACCGGTTAAGGAATTTAGTAATGATCGTACTTAGCGCTGATAAAAACTGCATAGAAACTACTCTATCAGAACTCTATCAGTATTCAGTACACTAGAGCTATATTACTGTTAAAGTATGTATTGATATTAATCCTCATTTTTCATAATAAAACCCCTGAAAATAATTATCCGTTTTCGTTTTATTTATTTTAATGTAACTAAAAATTTATTTGTATATTGTCTATTTATTACATCCATGTTTTTTTTTAATTAAAAAAAAAGACTTTTACATAATAAAAATGTATATTTTTTACACTAATTAACGGATTTTTATTTTAAATTATGGTACGAAATTTCCCATGGGATGGATCGAACTTGATACCAAGAGACCGACAATCACGCAAACTTTGGAACGCACGATCCGCGTGTGAAATTTAATAACTGAACTTTACTGAGATTCTTTCTCATGACTTTATTTTTTTTTTCTTGCTGAAACATATCTACGTATAATTTATGTATAAAAAGGTGCAATGAATTCTATGCGTATTCATCTTTATATTGTTCGTATATTTTTTCTTCTAATCAGATTGTTCTCTAAATTATAACGGTTCTCAGAAATTCCTATATGGTGAGTATTAATCACGAATTGAAGTAATATCTTAAACTGGAATCCAAAACAAAATTAATGTGTAAAGGAGCCAAGTTTGAATACAGTAAATGATATCTAAATGAGGACTGGTTATTTAAATCTTATTTTTAAAAGGCACCTACACGTTTCTAACCTGACTGAAGTAAAAGTTTTTGCTCGATTTTATGTAAATACTACCTTTATTATATTGCTTTTTGAAATTTACGTAAAACATAAGCAATTTTTTAATCACGATCAAGTGATAATTTTGATTGTTATTACAGCTATTATTACAATTCATCCTTCGTCTTCTTAAAGATATACCTACTATACTTCTCCATACTAGTTAGATCCCTATCTTAAGAATCTTCTCATATAATACAATTAAAAAAGTACATATCGTACCTAGTATACTTTAAATACTCCTCAACAATGTTATCATAACAGTTAATCAACCACACGTATGCAAGAATAATGAGTTACTAGGAACAAATAAATTAAAACAAACAAGGTATAGAGACATCATACTCGTAGATTCAACTATTATTCCACACTCGATTCAGTTGAATCACGACCACGGTCACTTAGTAATAAACTGATTACATTAAGTTGCGGTAAATGTAAATTTACACTTTAATGAACTAGAAACCGGGTGATTAGAAATTGATCCTGATTGGTTTATCGTATAGGGTACACATGACGTAATAATGAGGGTACATACGATGTAATACCAGAGGGAACATAATATCCGTACATTATGCATACAACATTTCTAATTCTTTTAGCTTTTTTGTTCTTGCTACCAGGAACAAATATATATTGCTATTTTTTGTTGCAGAACCGGATTGGTAAAGTTGCTTATAACTGGATAGTGTGCAAACAAAAGGCCTGAAACTAGATTTAATAAGAGAGACTTTTTATATAAAAGAAAATGCTTATCACAAGCTCAATAAATAGGTATAGTATCATTTTGAACTCATTTTTAAATGATGTCGTTGAAAAGCAATAATTATTCCTCCAAATAAAAACATAGAGCTTAGGAAGTTAAATGTTTAACGTAAATATATAAGTGCAATAAAATATTATCCGTGAACGAAATAGATATTTTAAAGCTATTAATTGTAATACACAGTTATGACTAGTGACTACACGACCAACTAAAATACCAAAAATAGTAAAATACTGAACGATACGACAAATCATGAATCAATTACCGTGTCTATTATCTCTCAAGCTCACATGTATATGTATCAGCTTCCTGAATTCAACTAAGTGCACACACATTTCCAATTTCCACAAATTCTACTTACGTCACAGCTTTTAGCAGTTGTTTGCGTAACAAAATAGTTTTTGTTTTAAAAGCAAACATCATTGTCTGATTTCGCTCATTCTAGCATGAATCTGAAAATTGCCTAGAAATGATTTCACAAACTGAAAGTTCTTTTAGTGTTGCATTTCACAGTTCCTTATTATCGCCTAGTTAGTGTATGACTATCTCTTTGATATTTTTGTTTGATGTGGAAAAGTTTGCAACGCACTACTTCCGTGTTATAACTTAATATTATAAAACGTGAATGTAGAATACGGAGATTATAATAAAATTATAAATTTCATCTTTTCATTTGTGACAATACAATAGGCATATAAGATTTTTATTTCACCCAAAAGGCAAAAACTAACACAGAAGGCTCTACAATTTATAGTTTATACTTATATGATAATGTGAATTAGTTACAACTTGTCTATATTTCAGTCCTTTTCATTATTACCGGTTGATGAATTTCATGAAATGTATGTTCAACTTGAGTTAACCACTCAAGGTCAAACAAATATCCTATTAAGACCTCGAATCAGTAGGATACTTTTAAGATTGGTATTCGTTTACCAATCTTAAAAGCGTGACAACTTTGAAACACGTTGGAAGCCGGGGGCGGAAAGCTAGTCTGAAATGTACCTACCTGCAGGTTCGTAACACGATTCCACAGTCCACTTCAATTACCAAAACGAATGTATCACGTATGTAATTTAAACACGTTAACTGTAAATACACCAGGTTCTAATCTTTATTGAAGCAACTTTCAACATCTAAAACTCGTTCTATCCACGTGGCGCCAAAATGAATATTACCTATAAGCACAAGGAACGCCGCGGGGTTATTAACACTCATTGCACTAGAATTACAGATAAAACAAGTAGCAGCTTACCCATTTATCATGTTTGCCTAATTAACACCATTTTAGTTTTATCTCGGTTCTTAATAAGTCGCTCGTTACGGAGATGCGGATAATAATAGTTGCGAGCGATAAGTAGGGCAGTGGAGGTCTAAAAATAGCGAATGTGCAAGTGTAGTACCATAATATGATGATATTGTATACGCGGGTATAGTCGCTAAACTAAATGATCGATGACAATTAGTCAATTATCGCGAGGTTGGCGGCGGCTGCGCGGGCGCAGATCGCGTAACGCGGTAGCAACCAGTGTTGAGTCGAACACGTGTCGATTGTACTAAAGTATTGCTCCTAGCCGTGAGATAAATGAATGCAAAAAATCCTTAGGATAGGTTGTTCTAAGTCGTTTGAAATTTAATTTGGAGTTCAGAATAGATAATAGGCTACGTTGCTAGAAAGTGGATTCCAAAGTCATAATAGAGTTAAAATCTTTCATTTAAATGTTATTGAAACTAGGTACAGGCCAACTCTCAATTGAATAGTCAAGTTTTTAGGACGGTAATGAATAAAATATCCACTTGCTTACACATTATTCAATTTACATTATTTAAACGTCTATATTCGGTCCGGTTTCATAATCAAGAAGCGATTCCTTGTGGCCGCTTGAATTTATATTGAACATAAATGAAAATTCTACAATTCCTAAGCAAAACGAATAGCTTTTATGGAATGCTATAGGCAATTTTGTTTTCTTAAAATAAATATAATTTTTTTATTAATTGTAAGGCCAAAAAACAAGACATCATAAACTATTGGTACTATTGTTTTTTTTGTTGCTCTATCTTTTAACAAAAATAATGTAGAGTCAAAACACACTAAAGATCTAATAGGATTATTAGCAATCCGGTCTGCGACCTTTGAATTTCCTTTTTCAATTTAGAACAACAAGCAATTAAGATTCTTTCAAAGCTAAAGTCCTTGTAATTTAATGTATATTCAGATTAGGTCGACATGGACGCACCTCACTACGCGCTAAGTTAGGCATTTTGTGCACTACGCAAGGACGTCGACCCCGGCAGCCTTGAGCTCGCGCTTAATTTCAATCGAGTTTTAAAACTCTTATGTGCTCGCATCCAATCCAATTTAAGAACTAATCTTTTCAACGAATTGCTAACGTTTTCTGACTCAAATTGAAACGGTAATACCACTGGGAACTGAATTCAAAATACCAATAAAATCCTTTCAAACACAATAAAGATAAATAAGTAAGATGATAAATAAAAATTATTACAACGAGTGTAAACAAATATAATAATGTGACTATTGATAGTGATATTTTTTAGTTTCCTTTTTCGTTTCATTACGTATTGAAAGACCTTTTAGTAAGGTTGAGCTATTATTAGTTTAGCAGTTTCATTGACTATAAAGGTTGTAATAAATAGTTGTTTATGTTTAATTTTACTGTAAATTACGATCGTTAATTATTTAATAATTTGCTACTAGTGAAAGTACTGTTCAATTCAAAATCTGTACAAACAACGTTAATTTTCATTTTCTTTTATTACGCATTCTCAAAATCCAATAAAATAACTTTTCCTCTTATCAACCTATTAAAAACTAATTAAGTATATCTTATTTTTTTACAGAAAATCTTTATTTCGGGATTATAGAATTCAATGACTTATGGTAAAGAACAGGCACGGTTAGAACTTGCGAACATTTTTATGGAAGCTAATAAAACTCTACTTTTTCGTTTATAGAGATGCAGTATATCGCAAATAAAAATAATTTGGAAAATCCAAAAGTGCACGCCTCATAATTTTTTTTTAATAAATATTTATTAATTATTATTTTTGTTTATTTAATAACAATTAAACCACATCGAATCAGACCCTGAAAAATGAAAGGGTTCTATTCCTGAGCATACTCAAGCGTAAGAGAAAAAAAAGACTCGATTAGTAAAGTATTTCGGTCGCTATCGTGTTAACAAGAAAAAGGATCCGCACATACAGACACACGGACGTCCAAGACAGAACTTTTTTAAACTGTTTTTTAACTAGTTTAAATAACAAAAATGACATCAAAAATATCATGAACGTTAAAAATAGTGTTTTTTCTTAATATGTGTGTGTATGTATTATCTTACAAGTGCAATGTATGATACATAAAGACATTTTAAGTTTGAAAAATCAGATGTTTTGCGCGAAGTGACAGTAGTACCCACCTCAACGCTTCGCTTATGAGGCGTGCAAAACAATTTAGAAAAGCTGTCTATTATTATTGGCGGTGAACATAATATAGAAAAACCGTAATAAATAGAACTCTTTCTTTGTCGATTAATAAAATTCAGAATTACGTTATTAATTAAGCTCTATTTGTATCTAAAAAGCTTTTAAATACAACAAGAATATCCTAAAAGTTAAATCATATCCGTGATATTCATGACGCAATTCAAAGAGAGAAAATATATCAAATGATAGATCATTGTAAGTGTTCATTGTGTGTGTCTGTGTGTGTGTAGTTGCAGGATAATGACCTACAAGCATGATGGCCGCGCCTGTACACTATTGCAAGCGATGCGTACGGACCACAATACTATAATATACTATTAGCACTTTAAACACTCCTTCTATTTTTAATAGTAAGCCATTTTGTATTTTGTATTTCGTGAGACGATATTTATAATATATCCATAACTTGCTTCTGGGCTTTTGATTGGGAAAATCATTCCTATCAATTGCTCTTCTTATTCTTTTGATAATGGAATTGATATTGTTAAAAAATGGCTCTTAAAGTCATTTACGTATTGATAATAAAATACTTGCATTGCAACTTTTTGATCTATTTAGGTAAAGGTCTTACGTGAGTTATGACGTTTGTTAATTTCTGCTTCGTTTCCATTTACATTAAAGTTTCTGAGGTTATACGAATGATTCATTCTACAAATACGGGTTTCATTTTCTTCGTTTTTTAAGGTTCACCGAAAATGCAAACTTTGATGTATATTTTTCCAAATTTAGCAATAGATATCAATTCTAAAAAAAATAATCTGTAGGGAAAGTTAGCGTTTATTACTTTTGAAAGTTTTGCGAAATAGAATAATGTGCCAAAAGCCTGGATACAACATGAACTGCTGCATTAAATAAAAATTACATTGAATTGGAATTCACAACACGTGAATGAAAACGTGGACATTTAAAAGTGATGAATGTGTGCGTATATCAGTTTTTTGTGACAGTTGTTTCGCAATATTTTGTTAAATTACATCAGAGCTATTTTAACCTGAGTCCTGACCGCTTGAATCGCATTGAGCTTACAATTGAGGATTAAAACCTCCAGGAATAGGATACCAATTAGCCTAAATAAAAAAAATGACTTTTGGCGCCATTTCAAAGAAAGATCAGTCTTTTTTCTATGGCTTATTAGGGCCTTAGGCCATAGACTCTATCGCTTTACCTATGAACTTCATAAAAATCCTAATATTTAACAGTACTTTTTATTGTAAACTATGGAAGCAGGCCTCCTGGTAAGCTATCTACCACTGTCCACTACCACTCTTTTCCTGAAGACACCCATATTGTACTCGCCAGGTTTGTGTTTCCTCAACTATTTGGACGTTATTTATTTATGTGTTAGGTACTTACTAAGAAAAATATTATGTCTGCATATAAAAACATAATAGGAAAAACTTTGGTGGCCACCAATAATAATTAATTCTTATTCGAATGTATATAGATTACAAAACATTTTATGGTTCATATAAAATCATGTTTATTGAGGCCGTAGAGTCAGGCGTTAGACCCGTTTTTGGTAATTAGGTATAATATTATCTTCATATAGCCTAAGGACGTCAGTTATATTGATGGAAGGTTCGTAATTAATTTTATTAGGAATCTAATTAATGGAAGCCTTTTTACTTATACTTCAACTTTGTTAAAATGTTTATTGCAATACAGACCTACAGAATAGCTACATTATAAAATCATAAAACAAACAAAACTACAATTATAAAATTCATCAAATAAATTTTATACTACATATTTTAATACTTACATCATTATATTTACTGAAATTTGCTGTAGGTAGAGACAATACTAAATTTGAGAACTTGCTCGCCAAGCCAAAATCGTAGCATACTTATAACCTGCTTATAATATCTGTTATATTTGCCAAACACTTATACATTATGCGTTTTGCAATGAATGAAAATAATTTTTTGAAACGTGTGATTTATTTTTAAATAAAAAAAAAATACCTTTTGCAGTCCGTGATGCACAGAGCTAATTTATTATTTTTATATAACCGTTTTGAAGTCTGTGTTTTGCATAAAAAAGCACTAAAAACCGAATAGGTATGTATTACAGTTTTTGTTGTTCAGCACGTATTATATCCTCTTTATATAATTCCGCAATATTTAATTTAGTTCAAATAAAAGGTACATAAAATGGGTACCTATGTAATGTTGCTCTCAATGTAGAGTAATTAATGCTAGCCGTTTTTAAAGGTTATTTTTTTTTTCGTTTTATTTCAACAGTTTAATTAAAGTATTGCTTATTACTTAACACGAATAAAAATCAGTTTTTATAATTATTTATCAGTTAATGTCAATGAAAATAAGCTCTTTCTATTTTTATTCTGGCCTCTATCCCTACTTTTGCCATAACACATAATAACGTTAAATTATTTTGTATTGATTTTGACAGCCACTTTTATTCATTTCCTTTATTTTCACCGATAAATCACTTTATCATGCTATTTCACAAAGTTTGACAATATTGAAGAAGAAATTTCAGTTTCAATGGATTCATTGGAGAATATATACGAAGATGATGATGATGAAGATACAACATATTTTTATAGGTACCTATACTCAGAATTCCACATGCTACAGTTCAAAAACATAGGTATGAAATTTGATAGTAAGTTTTTATGAAGAACTTTCCAATCAATCGGTAAATTAAAAAGTATAAAATAAATAGAACAACGAGTTTGCACAAATAATTAAAGGCATGATAATCAACTTTTTAATTACTTTATGTGGAAATGAGTTCGATTTATTTTATCATTTCACCTTGTAACAGTAAGGTATATGTTTAAAGCACTTTAAAAAGCAATGTCATAAGAACACGATTAAAACAATAACAAGATCCGAATACTTCAAGGCAACTCTGCTATTATTTCAAATGTAATGATCCCGAAAATCGTCGCTCTGCCAAAATTTACTTTGTTATTCCGACAGAATCGACGATATGAATGGCAAATTCCTCTGCCCACTTACCGCACTGAATGATTTCGACATTCTTGGCGGAGTTCCGATAATCTAAAAAAAAATAAACGTACAGCGTAAATAAGCTTATTCCAAGTTTAAAAGTTTGCACGGTTGCATGAAATATAAATCACTGAGATATGGTACGTTCAGTATAACGTATTTTTACGCAACGCAAGTTCTTTGTTTATATTATATAGCTCGATGCCGGCACACAAACGGCTGGTTATTCAACCGGGCGCATTCCGCGACGGCTCCACTTTTTGCTCGGCTCGTCCGCCGTCCGTCCTCCTGGTCGAGGAAAAACGACCAATTAGAGCTTTTAGGGCAGGAATTAACGTCGTGCATTATCCACATTTACTCCGTGTCTCCACGCTTCAAAAAATCGCTGCTCGATACGCCCAAGCGTCGGATTCCGAGCCGTCCCACTTCTTCCTTGATGTTTTGTTTCAGAACCAAGACTTATTTTAATTATATTGGCAACCTCTTAGCGCCGACGTAAGAGAGACGCCCGCCGCGGCCGTGTCGTACATTGTTTTGTTTTTCTTTATATCGGGAACTAGAAGATCTCTTTGAACGTGCTTTATGAATTATCTATTAACGTCAATCTATTAGCAAATAGAATGTTACTCAAAAATATTCACGTATAGTTTATTGCCAGTGACGTTACATGACCGCATTTAGATTACTTTCGCTACTTACAAAGTGGCCATCTCTTTCCATTTGTACTAGATAAGTATTGTACCTATGTACATACATATTATGTACCTCTTTGATGTTCTTTACACTCTATTATGCATTAGTTTAAAGACTTTAATCAGAAAATTACGTCCGTAATACATTGTACATTAAGATATTTATCAACTGAATGATGTTTAATAGTGTTTATTAAGACTTAGGTGATAATTTCAAAAGCGTTTGAATCAGTTTATCATGTCACTGTAAATTATATTATCATCTCTAAATTCTTTCCCATGAATAGTGAAGCATATCGTTATATTATTATCTAGTCATATTATGATAATATGGCAATTGGTAATAATTGGTGCTCTTCTTGAAAATTCAGGAAACATCTTGAGAAGCTTGAACTTTGAATAGCTCTCAAACTATGAAATAACGGTAGGTAACCTGTAGCCAAGTATCTTTCGTGCAAGAAAGAGTGGAGTGCAATTATTCATGTTTTTTTTTTGGATATCAGTATGTTTACTTCCGAAAATTTATTTTAATTTATTTATTTACGCCTTTTTTGTTATTATTAATATTGCTCTTAATATTAATGTGATGTATATGTCATCCAATCTTTTTTTTAAGGAATCAAAAATTAAAGTTAAGTAGTTTCAATTCACATTAATATGTATATCTGAAATTGTATTTCTTGTTCATTTTTTTTTTCCTTTCGGTATTAATCTCATGTCGTAGTGTGCTATGTAGCCTGAATAAAAAATATACAACAGAACCATTTTATAGGTGTACGTGGCCCCTTAGCAGAGGCGGCTCGCCCTAAGGAGCGCTGGTGCAGTGAACTCCCATAAATAATTATAATAAAATCATACTCCTTAATTTCATTATTAATATTAATTATTACTATTTAAAATCAATCGTAATCGTAAAAATCTACTGTCAATACCAATGAATATATCCATCATTCCATACACTTGAATAATACTGTATTTATACAGTAACGCGCGAAGGGGAGCGCTCACGATTGCGATCCAATGAAAAAATATTTAGTACATTTCCTAATACGAAATCCAATAGGAGTGAAAGAGATGGTTTGCCAGTGCCCTGAGCGCGTGAAACAGAAGATTTTCTATGGAAAGATAGCAAAATTCGGTGCGCCGCTCCCGCAAACGTTGCCGGTTCGTTTTTACCGCCGCGCGCGACATTGCCACTATTTATATTATAAACAAACACTCGACTCTCGAGTCAACTTCAATGCACGCGCGCGAATGCAAATTCGGGAATTTTCTAATTAAAATCATAAGATACGTGTGTTGAAATAGTCTGTAGTTATCAGTATTACTTGTGAGTGTGAAAATGAACAATTATAATGTGGCGTTCATTAAAAAGTGTGTTAAAACGTTACAAATTCGGCTTGAATTGAAAGCAGGGACTGCCACGCGACGGCCTGAACTTGACCTTACGCAAAAATGTACGACAAAAACGAAAACATATACCTACGCGTGTGTTTAAATCCGAACAATATTATGTGAAAACACCGTGGTTGTATGGTTGTGATGAAAGCAACAACAGACATTTACGAATGTCTTGTCGCTTTAAGTTATAGATATTTTTGCACACCAAAAAGAAAGACGTATGTATTTCCTTTATAAGTAATTTTTTTGATAAATGTACTGCTTTACACCATGTATTTTCAGTGTTTTATTTCAAGTGAACACCCATAAAATTTTGTCACGAGCCGCCTCTGCCCCTTAGTATTGCCTGCAGAGCTAATAAAACCGATCAACACGGAACAGACATAACAAAAAGTTAACTCCTGTGGCGAGCCATCAACATTATTTACATTTTTTTCCTAAACTACGCCGGAGGAGTGTCGAATTACTATCTCGGAATTTAGTTTCTTTTTGTGGACATCGCTCCGAACGTTTTGTAATCAAATAGAAAAGGATGGATACTTGGGAAATAGAATTTGTATTACCCGGTATCTCTAGGCTCTAGCTACTTTACGTATCTTATTAACGTATCGAATTCTTAGAATTATGCATACGTAATTTCTTTTATCTACTAACCACTCAAAATGAAATCGATCCGTCCGTACGGATTAAACACTTATTTTTGACAATATTTCACAGAAATGTGTTTGGGGATTACCTTTTTTTACTTTTTTATTGGTCTGAGTTTTTGTCCCGAAATATTTTTACCTGTCTCTGGCGACGAAACCTGTTTAAAAAGAAATCTTACTACGAAATTACGTTTGGTATCAGAAAAAAAAATTGAATAGTTGTCTAGGTGGCGCTTAGCTATGAAAAAGCGGGTCGCTTTCAATGGTTTGCGATAAATAGGAATGAATTTCGAGTACCCATTATCCGTTGAGGACACCTACCTGTGCCGTTCCCATTTGACAGCCCGTTAAATTTATTGTCACGCACAATGCAAGCTTAGTGGGAGTGCCGCACTTATGGTCATGCTATTTTTAAATTAATATTACATATTACAATCTATAGTGAAGGTGTGAATAGAGATGGAACCGTATGTTAACTGTATAGACAAAATTTGTTCAATTTTCTAAAACCAGCCAATAAAAGATATTATTATCAAATAAACATATTTAGGTACATACTTACCAACTACATTTTGGGGGTTGCTTATACTTTTAGAGAATAATTACATTAACTTTAATAACCCCTTGGGCCTTGACCACCGAGCGGCCCGATCGGGCCACGACACAATAGATTTTCTATTGAGTCTGTGATTCCGGGGGCTGAGGCAATAATATGTATTAGTAAATACTTAGCTAGATTGTGGTATTTTTATATATTATTATGTGATAAAATTATATTTTATAATTATGTAGTATGAACTATGATGGTTTTAACTTTTAACTTTTAAAAGGCAGTGAACATATTGTTTTCCAAGAACCGTTATTCATAAAAGAGTTCGTAATTAAACTGATATATGAAATCAAATCGTGGGAATATTGCACTCTATATTTTCGTAAAAAAAAAAGAAGTGAAAAGGACACTTCACACACCAGCGATCATTAGGAGCGGTTCACATGACAATGGACATATTGGACCCATGTGTAAAATGCTTCACGGACGATTGTATCCACAATGTGTTTAGATTTACAAAAAAATGCTCAAAGAAATAGCCCCGACTTTTGCACTTCATCAAATATAAATTTACGCTAGGATAATAGAATATCAACCTGCTAGTCCCTTTGTCCTGTATACAATGGTGTCATAAAAAGTTGGCCCTTCGTCCATTGTCGATACAAATACGATGTTAAATCATTGTTTTTGGATATTTTTCTTTTGTATTCTCAAGTGCTTTCAGAATAGGTTGTCTCAAATGTAACTTTTTATTGCATTACGTAGAGGGCACATAATTCAGGAGTCATTCAATATTAATCAAATAAAGCATCGACTAATATTTGAATGTCTATTCAGACTAATACTTCTAATTCAGATTGACTGCCTAGTTAAATTATTTGCCTATAGACATTTGGTTGAGGGGCAGGGGCATATAGAATATCTCTTCTCCAATGGTGCCGTTTATTAAGGTAGAGCAGAAAAATAAATCGGGGGTCGTGATTGATAACGTTAACGTTACACTGGTCAAACAATGTACAACAAACAAAACAACGTCCTACTAACTTAAAAATACCTATGAAAAAATGCGGTTTACCTGAAACATAAATTTCCCTGAAAACATTGAAATGAAATAAAAAAAAATGTATGCGTGTACTAGAGTACACACGTAAGAAGTGAAACTTCTTTATGACCTTAAAAATGTCACGAGTATGGCGTAACGCAAAAATGTCACGCGTACGGCGTAACGCAAAAATGTTACACAAAATTTTTTCCCACCCCGATAAAGAAGTTTCACTTCAAAAATATTGACCACAAAAAAGTGTCGTCTGTTCTTATACAAAACCAAATTGCAAAATTAAAAATCCATAAAACTTTAAAAACCATAGACTAAACTAAAAAGTAAAAACCATACTCTTGTATACTTAAAAACCACAGTTTAAAACAGTATAGTGCTGCCCTCTGTCCGTTTTCTGTGAAACTTACAAAAGTTTCATAACGAAACTTTACTCCTTCCTGTAGATATGAGCAATGTTGTTGTCACAGGTTGTTAAGACACATTAAGGTAAGCTGATCACTAGATGGCAGTTTCTTAAATTATACCATGCTACATCGAAAGCTCAAAGATTTGATCGATTTTATTTTAAATTACTTAATTACTTATAGGTGAGAACTGAGAACCCGATGAGAAATAGATATCAAATTAAGAAAAAAATTCCTATGGTAACTTTTATAAAAATAGTTGTAATATACTTATCGTCATTGAGTTTTGGGGACTTGAATTTCAATTGACATTGGCAAGATGTCCTAAAGTAGAGACAAAAATAAATTAGTAAAATAAAATAATAAATTGGCATTGATTACAGTATTTCCATGATTTTTTCTGTGTTTCCTAAGTTTTTTCTTTAAAATTAGATGATCGGTAATGTCAGATATTTTTCATAAAAGTTGTTACACATCACGCAGCGTTGGCTACAAATATCGGACATTATCCACAAATACAGGAGAGAAGAAATGTAAAGAGGGCAAGGAAGGTAATGTCTTCGACATGAAATTTAATGAATTAAAAAATGCTATTACATCTCGAATAAATCAAGAAGTGTCTGAGACTCGATCAGCCCGTAACTCTATTCAAGAAAAATTCGAGAAAATCGATGCCAAAATAAATACAATGCTTGATTTGCAAAATACAGTGGCGGTACTTCGAAAAGATTTGCAAGTTGCTGAAGATGTCTTAGCCAATATGGTAGAAAAGGTTGAAAAGCTCGAGTGCATCATTGGTGAAAGCGAAGCATGCAGCCTTCAATCACGCAAAAACTCTTTTGACAGAAATATTAAGTTCCACTTTTTATAATTATTTTGGATTTCTGTTTCATTTATTTGTAATAAACATAATATTATGGAGTAACTACCTTTCCACTCGTGGCTTCGCCTGCGCAGTCGAAGGAAAACCCGCATATTTCCCGGTCCTTATGGGATTTCCGGGACATCAACTATGTCCCTTTCTCAGCTATATTTGTACCAAATTTTATTCAAATCGGTTTTGTGGTTAAAGCGTTCAGAAGAGACAGAAGGACAGAGTTATTTTCGTATTTATGTTTAGTAGGGATTGCAATTACTGGCCTTCGGGTTTTTTTTTTATTTTAATCTAGCCAATTCTCAAACCTGCCCGATATGCAAACAAAATTTCATAAAATCGGTTCAGTCGTTTCGGAGGATATATTAGATGATGGAAGACAAAAGGATTTTTAGTGCTCTATGCATAGATGGCGCTCAGTGCACACAGGGTATAAATATTTCAAGATAGTTGAAGCAACGTAAGTTCAGCTATAGATACAGCTGAAGGTCTGTCCTTCGAGCTTTTAGATAAAATACGTTAAGAATTGAGAGCCTCTCATGAAAGTCCATAAAAAATGCCAATTTGTAACTTTGTTCAGTTTCATCAGATTTAGCGTGCAAAACATTAGTGTACCTACATATTAAAATGAAAAACAGTAAACGACATATTTATTTTATTTTTCTATTGAAATACATACATTCAGCTTTTAGCTGGACACCTTCATATTTTCACTACATTGATTAATGATTACATTTAATGCAAATAATTTCTAATTTGTTAAACACCCATTTAAAACAAGGAGATACAATTTTATTGTAATATTATAATGGTAACATAATTTATGGTTGTAAATGCATAGGTAATAACTAATTTGAGATTAATACCAATAAATAGGTATACTTATTATAATAAAATTTATTTAATCTTACAGAATTTACCAGTGAATAAAATCTTCTACGATGAACAATCGATGAGCCTACAAATAAACATTTGACATACAAAACTTTTTGCCCACAAGTATATTAAATTATTTAAATACTGAACCTCACAAAAAAGTTTGTCGTTGTTTATAATATTATTCACCAATAGATCCTGCATTATTCCATCATCATTTTAGAAGATAATACAATGCTCGCTCTTATTACAATACTGTTCTTCTATAGCAAATTTAATAAGAATTAAAAAAAGAAAGCCCTTCAATAGATTCACCACAGGTCTAAAAAGTTCTTTATACATTCATAGTTATATATCTCATATAAAAGAATACGTAGAAAGTTCATAAGAAGAATTTGTATTTGAATTGTACGAAAATAATTCAATTTCACTTTATATTAAGACTAGCGGCCCGCCCCGGCTTCGCCCGTGGTACATATGAAAAATAGATGTTGGCCGATTCTCAGACTTACCCGATATGCACAGAAAATTTCATGAGAATCGGTCCACCCGTTTCGGAGGAGTATGCAGACTAACATTGTGACACGAGAATTTTATATATAAGATATGAGCAATATTTACACATGAAGTTTCAATTTTCGACGATGAGAAGTAACTTACTTGTATGATTTCTACTTAGTATGGCACCGCCTTAATTCCTTCTTCTTAATTTTAAGAAATTATAGGAATATAGTATTAACATTTTAATGACATTTAAACAAAACGACACCGTGCGTTGAAATCAAGCTAAAACATAAAAATTATCTATAAATATTTATATACATAGTTAAAATAACAATGTACTTAAGCTACCGACTAGCAAATTAATATTTAGGAAACAATAGTCACCTAATTAAGGAGCATAATATAACTAAAGTAACTAAAGATTCTATTTAAAAATAAGGTACATACTAAGTAACAAATATAAGTAAATCGTTGCGCAAATGCAATAAAATTTGCTTTAAAGAATAACAGTTTTAACAAAAACTTTCTAGAAATTATGTTTGTGCACCTAATTTTTGTATAAATTTCAGCCAAATTGTCCAACAATTTGATTCAACTATATATTTTAAATTACTTAAGAAGAGTTTTAATACGTATTACACCTAATTTGAAAATACTACAAAATATGCAGCTGAGCTACATAAATAAATAAGGAAGTATACACAAGCTTGCTTCGTCAAAATATTAATGTTAATTTTAAATAACAATTAATTATTTCGATTCAGAGTTCTTCACCTACATTAGTTGTAATTTCTACATAAATTCATTTCCATTTTCTCATTTTTATCATGTACTAGTAAACAATCCAAGTATCTGCCTTTCCTTAGTTAAAAGTATTATTTCTAAGACACATATTACACAAAAGGAGATCGTCAGTTTTATAATGAAGATATGGATTATTTTATAAAAGGTATGTTAACGTTTAATACAATATATTTATATAAGATTTTTCTAATCAAATAAACAAATAAATGCTCGAATTAACCCATCCGCAAATTTTGAGCAGCAGCCTTTTTTGTTATTATACGAGTAAGAATATGGATCCTCTATCTGATATTTGGGGTGTTTCAAGCGTTTTGGGCGACGAGCGCAGAGCTTTGTCGGTTTAGGTTCATCTTGTTCTGGCTCCGAACGAATGCTCAATTTAACTGGAGCGGCGGCCGGGTCTTTTGGTCGAGGACGAGCCCAGCGACGTAGTAAATTTTCTTGATGAGTTCCCACCGGAATAGGAGCCGACAATTTCCTAGCACGAGCTAATACCAAAGCTCGTTCCATTGGCTCCAATAATTCAAATCCTAAAGCTCGGTCCAATTCCTCACCCTCAAGTAGTAAATAGCGGGGGCAATATGAAAGCTCACCTAGAGCAGCTCGTTTGTTACTGGGCGTCAACTCTCGTTTATATCGTTTGCATATTGCAGTGCTCCAACGTGATAAAGCTTCAATCAATACGAGTTCGTTGGATACCCGAAGCGTATCTCGCTTTACTATCAACGAAAGATCCTCGTAGGTCAAATCTTCTAATTTTTCGTGTTGTAAAGCTGCATCTGCGTTGTCGTCTAGCACAAGAAGGGTGTTATGCGCCAGCATGTCGCACCAACTAGCGCATTGTGCGTGAGAGCGAGCCGCTCGATCGTCTGACAGTGTCGGCAACGGTGGTGCTGATGCCGCTCCTGGAAGCCTCGCACACAAGAAGCGCAAATCTCGCAATATGTCCAGTGCAACTTCAGCGTCTAGCATCTCATCGAGCTTACGAGCGCAACGCTCGGTTAGTTGGGGACATAAAAATTTATAGGCGGCATCGAGAGTTGATCTAGCTGTCTGCACTGTGTTGAGTTGAGTAGGCTCGCAATAGTAGTAGCGAAGCAGATTTTCAAATCCGCGATGGTCAATATAGTCGACAACAATAACATCTGTTTTTGCTGATAGAAGCGCGGCAAAAACAGGGCTCGTGGCAGCTAAAACCCGGCGATGGCCAGGGAAACGGTACGTGTCATCGTTAATACCAGCCACGAACACTATATCACTTTCAGTTTCATCATCATAAAGATTATTAGGGGGAGATTCCGGAGAGTTGCTGCTGCTAGAGTTAATATTGTCATTATCAATGTCGGATTGGGGACTGCCATAGTCAACGTAGTCGTCGTTGAGCGTTGGTTCATCAGGCGAGGGCGAGGATAGAGGGGGTGACTCAAACTCAATATCGTCAGGTAAGGGATTGGAACTGGGAATGGGATTAGGAATGAAATTGGGAATAGGGTTTGGATATGGGTAGGTTGGAGACGCCAAGTCTTCTGTTGAATCAGTTCTCGCAGGATTTACTACGACCGTCATCTTGATTTGTAACTTTTTACTGATTCTGAAATAAGAAAAAATATTTGTTATTTTCACGTAGAAATATTTATGACACAAACAATATTTTAATGCAGTAGTTTTTGAGATGTATTATACATTATATACATAATTGTATAAATAGGTAAATATTTTAATAAAATAATTACATGATGTAGAATATTAATCGTTTTTACATTTTCATATTTAACAAGTTTTTGAAAAAACAATGAAAATAACATTTTCACAGACCCAGAATTATATAAGCAAATTTTTGTGTATTTTTACTGTCAATTCTGACAATAATATTATATTAACACAATTTAATATTTACAAGCCTTATTACAAGCAATGTTATCACCCTTGTTATGCCTATGTGTGGATTTCAATACCATATAAAGAATCATTTTTACCATTGGTTTGTATTACGAATCACTTAAAGTGTTAAAGACTTTCAAGGGCATGCATCTATTTGAGTAGGTCATTATAAACTACGCTTTATATTCCGGCTTCCGATTTGTCATTATATTTCTTCAATAGATCAATTATTTTCCTATTATATACATATTGTTTGCTTTATTTATTAAAATAGTTAACTATAAATAAAAATATCTGTAATTCAATTTGGTATTCGTTTCATATTCGAACAGATTCAATTTTATCGTAAAATTCCTCAATAAACGCATAATTTTATGTAAAAATAGAACAAACACTACCATCTTCATTGTTATTTTGCACAAACATTTTGCGATGCGTCATCGCGTTCGAATTCAGGATCGGATGCAAAACAAAAATATACTGCGTGTACAAGTATGTAAGTTGTTACTGCAATATGAACTCCCAAACAAGAGATACATTTAGTAAAATTTAAATATTGTTAATTCAGATTAAACAAATCAAAAGATAATCATGTCATTATCTATTTTAACACTTTCACACTTCCTTGTTCAAAATTTTATTTTAAAATTTGGCCACTTCCCCACTGTCACCTAAATATTTCATTGCATGTCGCAATCTAATCGCACGATTTCCTCGTGTATTTATAACAGCTTTGTGAAAATCATTTCGAAACAGCGGGACATTAACTACTGTAACTTGAAATCATTCCTGGGCACACTGCATTTGCATAGTTTAATAGTGTTGGTCTGGAATTGCCCTATATTTAGCGTAATCCGAACGTATGTACCTACTACGTTGCGAAAGCATAAAAGCTTTCTTCATGATCCATTAGGATCGCTCTGAAACAGAGGCGGCTCGCCCTAAGGAGCGCTGGTGCAGTGAACTCCCATAAATAATTATAATAAAATCATAGTCCTTAATTTAATTATTACCATTAATTATTACTATTTAAAATCAATCGTAATCTTTAAAACTACTGTTAATACCAATGAATATATCCATCATTCCATCATCCCATACACCTGTATAATACCTACTGTATTATGTAACGCGCGAAGCGGAGCGCTCACGTTTGCGCTCCAATGAAAAAAGATTTAGTACATTTCCTAATACGAAATCCAATAGGAGTGAAAGAGAGGGTTTTGCCAGAGCCCTGCGCGTGAAACAAAAGATTTTCTATGGAAAAGTTGCAAAATTCGGAGCGCCGCACCCGCAAACGTTGCCGGTTCGTTTTTACCGCCAGGCAGGACAGCGATTGCGCGCGAGGTTGCCAGCTGTTACCACTTCTATAATATAAACAAACACTCGAGTCAACTTCAATGCACGCGCGCGATTCATGCAATTTTCTAATTAAAATTATAAAATACGTGTTGAAATAGCCTGTAGTTATCAGTATTACTTGTGAGTGTTAAAATTAACAATAATTATAATGTGGCGTTCATTAAAAAGTGTGATAAAACGTTACAAATTCGGCTTGAATGTAAAGCTAAGGGACCGCCACGGCCTGAACTTGATCTTACGCAAAAATGTACGACAAAAACGAAAACATATACGCGTGTGTTTAAATCTGAACAATATGTGAAAACACCGTGGTTGTGTGGTTGTGATGAAAGCAACAAACTATTTTGTTTTCCGTGTCTTTTATTTAAAGCGGGCGCGGCCGGCGGAGGTGAGAGTGCTTGGACTGAAACGGGCGTTGACGACTTAGCTCATCTTTCAATCAAGATGAAAAAACATTCACAATCTCGGTACCATTTGTTGAATGAACTGCAATTGGCGTCTATCGGTCTTGTCGCTTTAAGTTATAGATATTTTTGCACACCAAAAAGAAAGACGTATCACGTATGCATTTTCTTTATAAGTAATTTTTTTGATAAATTGTACTGCTTTACACCATGTATTTTCAGTGTTTTATTTCAAGTGAACACCCATAAAATTTTGTCACGAGCCGCCTCTGCTCTGAAATGCTATTCATCTGTTGATACGAAGTTTCGCTGTTAATGTCGGTATTTTAATATGTGTAACACACTGTAATGCTCGTAATCGGATAGACTTGAATTGAATCTAATATACTTTTATTCGTATTATGTTATACGCTTCGTTGCAATGCAATTAAAATAAAAATAGGTCAGTACCATATGAGTAAGATTTGAAAGGTTTCGCATTATCAATAAATATGATAGACTAATAAAATTGAAATAAAAATGGACACGGTCCGTATACGCCAGTCTGTGCTCAACCGTACATCCTACAAATTGCGCAAGTCGGCTTAAGAGCGATAATGCCTCCAGCCTTGTACTGAAACCAAGGCGTTCATTAATTAGATCATGTACGATATCCTTTGTACATGATGTAATTATTCATTTCTTTGGTGTGCGGAAATTGAGTCAATCAGGGTTCATAACGTGATCGACCTGTCGGACGTGACGCTCGATGGCCGTGATCAAATATTACCTATACAATAATTAGGGAAAGGTTCTTAGGATATTTAAACTATTGCGTATTAGGTATGTTGTGACCATTACTGAAACATTGTTAAATTTAATATATTGAAATATGATACCTACGTGTGACAATATTTTTGATTACCTATCCTCTTTCGTCCTTTTTTTTAGATTTTGGGTATTAGGCCCTGATAATAAAGCGCGGTCAATGTTAGCTCTTATCAAGCTCTTGTAAACATCCACATTTACTAAACATATTTAATTATGGCGATTGCAGTTTTATCGCAGTATTTGTTTTATGTTCCATATGCCGCGCTTATAATAAGTTATTTCACAAATATTTTGATCATGTCTTTGAAAAAACATTATCATTTATCATGTTTAGTATTCGATGCCTGAAGACTAATAATTATAAACAATTACTAGAGCACAACGTTGACATAATTTAGTTGTATGTATATTATTTTCCCCCCACAGCAGAAGAACGAAGATCTTAAATTTATTTGATCAACATTATTGAAAATTCATACCCAGATTGAACCATACCCAAATTTGATAATTTATAAAGTTTATTTGATGCAATCATTTACTTTTAAAGATGATCCGTGTACAACATGTCGCGTTGTGATAAAAAGCAACAACATGGAGCTGCTTCGGAAATAGAACTGCGACACGCGGAAACGATGTGCAAGGCGCTAGCCGCAAGGGAGTCGACCCAGCCCGTTTCGTGTATTGATTTCCATTAACAGGATTATGCTCTATAAGGGCAAAGGTTACGGTTGCACTCTGGATCAGGAGATGGACCATACGAGGATGCAACGTAAGAAAAAGCTTTCAGATGATCAGTGTAAAAAGCTAAAATTTATATGTACCTACTTTTAAAGTAATTATTGCTCAGCGATTTGCTTTATCTATTTAGGTATACTGGTGTATACACCGGTATACCTATATATTCTTTAATTATAAAGCTAACATGTTTTTAACTTATGATACTTCATTGTTATAAAGAGAAACTTCTAACTTTATATGTAAAGATTCGATCATAAAAATTCTTTCACTTTCAGCACGCTGCCCTTTTCAGAAGCGACGTGCGAGGTTCTTTTATTTTAGGTCATCCTGGGTGAATCCAGGACAAGCGTTTGGTATGTTATACAAATACAATCCTATTTATTATATGTATATTTTATTTGACAGGATTTACTGCTCTAGAAGAACAAAGGAGAAGAGAAGAGCATTTTGATTCAAAAGGATGACCAAGTATCAGTTTCAGTTCGACTTCGTTTATTTAAAACTTGATACTGAGGACTTAATTGGAAATTATTTGCTAGCAGGTTTATTCATTAATTGAAAAATTTTGTAAATGGAATAGGAAAATACACTTATTTTGAATATCACAAAGAAAAGCAAAGACAAGCTTAATAGACGCCTTGCCTCGAGAAAATAACATGTTCCCAAAAACAAATTCGATTTTTCCTTAAATAAGTGTAAACAAGTGTCGCATGATTTTTGATGAAGTTGAAAAACAATAAATTAGCCTTGAACTGTGAACGGGTTATCTAGGGTTATCTAGACCCAAATTAATTTCTATAATAACATATTGAATTTGTTCTTTATCAAGTTATTTAGACAGTCTAGATATTAAACTTACTACAGCAGTTAATTTCGTAAGCAAACGTATTGAAATCATTTATTTTGAAACAAGACCTTATAAGGACCGTGACATTGGAAGCAAAGATGTGGTTAACGAATTGTATTAATATTCACTTAATGTTTAAAAGCACAAACTGAAATGACTAGAATAAATATAACAACAATAGAGCACTACAAATACTGTTCTACATTATTTAAACTATATATTAGAATGTACATACATGTTGTAATATTTCAAACAAATAACAAATTTTGGTATGATTACGTCAAATTAGTTTTCCTTGTTATTTTTATAAATTAGTAAATTTCGTAACATCGGTCATTAATTTGAATTACATTATATGAACTCATGATAAATAAATAACATATTATATGTATATAATAGGTTTAATTTAATTAGGTACAACCTATCTTATTATAATTTCATGATATCTATTATTTATTTATTCCATGTTGAGTTATTTATTCCAACCCGCTTATAAGGAAAAATCTGCACTATATATTATCTACCTGCTTTAATATGATAAAAGTTTAATTAATTGAAATTCAATTTCATGGCTGTACATTACAAAAAACTTTACCTTTAATCTTTATTTATTAACAACTTTATATAAATCGATACAACAAGTACTTTAAACTTTTATATGTAAGCTGAAAGCTCACTTATGAATAACAAATGAATTCTATGAAAACATCGTCCGAATTATCACTGTATTTTGAGCATAATATGTCTCTATATAAAATTACATAAAATTGACAAAACAAGTAACTTTTGTTTTGAATAATAATGCATAATAGACTAATAGTTAATAATGGCTACTTGATACATTGATTCGTTGTTATTGTTAATGTTTTATTAGGAAATGGGTCCACTGCATCTGCCAAATATTACTTTCGTTGGGCGGGCTGGAGCGAGCGGCCCCGGTATGCCGCCCTACATTTGTAAACTGGGTCAAGAGTAAACTGGCTATAAAACTATGGGATATAGGGAAATTGTAATATGAATCAATATTAATCAATCAATTAAATTACCAAATTACGAAAAGAATATGTTTCAATTATTAAATGGATAAATGGCCTCAATGTAAGTTTTGAACTCAAATTCTTTTAAAATCTAGTAATTTAAGTATTTTCTTAAATACTAGATATTTTCTATCAGGTAAACTATAAAACGTTCTTACTTTTACGTAACTTGAATAATAACATTTCCACAAACATGACGGCATCTTAAATTTGAGGTCAAAATCCTTTACGATGAGCGAATGATACAAATTTGTATTCGAAATTGATTCATACGCAAGTTTAGGTTCGAAGTGTGAATCATTGCAAGATAACATTAACTATTGTAAAGTACTTCTTGGTTTTAATATTTCAACATTCGTACGCAAAACAGTAGCGCTCTTATCTGGGCGATCATAAAAGGATACATTGTGACAAACAGTCACGAATTTGGACCATTAAATTTTTATGTGAATTGCAAAATCCATCCTCAATAATCTATAAAACAAATGCTGAACTTCCAACTACAATTCAAAACGGAATTTGTATAGAAAATATATTTGAAGTACCAAATATTTCTACTAATTTTCTTGTATGGAACTCTGGAGATATAATGTACATTATATAGGTACCCTTTAAAATTGCAGTAAGGAAACGACGCGAAGGGTAGAAACAGTCAGACGTTGAATTTAAATTAAGTTTCTATACTACTGGGGGGAGCTTTCCTATAGCAATAAATGCTGTCTAGACGATCTAGACATTCTTTGTTAGATACAATGATTGGCCCTACACAATGTCTAGAAAAATATATAGGGAATATTATAATGCTAAATATTAGAATCGTACCACACGTTAATATTAGTTTAGGGTACACCAAGTACACAATACCTACTGAAGTACAGCATAGATTACTATGTACCTACATAGTTACTATACTATAATACTAGATACTTATGAACTTATCGATATATTAAGTACAAAACGGTAAAAAATTAATGAAAACTTAGGTAGGTACTATATTTAAAGGAGTTTGCAAATCTCGATGTATGCCTTCAGGAGCTACTGTTTATAATATGTTAACTATACAAATGAGGGATTATTGAATAAATCCTGAATTAATATACCCCTGTATTACTAATGCCTTTAAATCCCGTACGTATGGAAACATTTTAGCCAAATTAAACTTTCCGTTCGTGGAAACATTCACTGGATGGGATATATTCTCTGTAATTTCGTCCATAGCATGACGTGGAGCGCGTCATCGTAACCACTCATGCGGAAATTACAATTAATTTTATAATTTACTTCAAACTCGATTGCTAAGAGCAGCTTCAATAATAATTAGACACATTAACGATCTAAATATAGTTTCATCATTAGTTTTTGTGAATGAGTTTAGGCAACTATTTAAATGAGGAATGCTTATTTGGTTTCATTTAATTACTTCTTGTGTAAATATGTAAATATAATATTATCTTAGAAGATCTAGTTACTACGTTTTAAAACCGTCTCATCTTCACCGAATTCAATCACAAAACATGTCATTAGTAAAGAAGGGCAAGTATACAATACATAATGCATCTCTTTGTATAATTTAACGTATAGGAAAATGGTATGTACCCATATCAGTTAAAATTTATTTCGTCGTAACTACATACGTCCTAGTGTTTGGCAAAATTATTAATCACAAGCTAATTTCTAAGAATCAATATTATCAGCTTCTTACTTATGAGAAGCTTTATAAATAGGTACATTATTATACATTGGCGATATGCCAAAATGGAATTCTTTACGAACGTTGTGACTAATACCCATTATTTTTAATCATAAATTATCCCATTTAATAATTCCTTAATTGTAGTATTGGTAACCTAACTTATTGGTGTACCTATGTTTATTGTTTCTTTGATTTATTCTTTTCCCTTCCTCCGTTAATACATCTAGGTAGGTAGATGAATCCATGCGAACTAATACGAAGTAATTAGCTATGAGTCGAGAACTAGAGTCATTTCGCACTAATTATGCCTAAAACATAATACCTATAACAAACAGACTATCAGTAATAGTATTGCATACATTATAAGCTGTGATAGTATATG
Source organism: Colias philodice (assembly GCF_061535455.1). NCBI lineage: Eukaryota > Metazoa > Arthropoda > Insecta > Lepidoptera > Pieridae > Colias > Colias philodice. The sequence continues at coordinate 4,408,199 of NC_143097.1, forward strand.
CAATACTGTTATTGATAGTCTGTCTGTCAACTAGTTCAAAAGATAGTAAAAACATAAAGTAAACCATATTTCAGAAATTAGAACGTATCCTAATTATTAACAATGAAAAACTGTTGGAGTTTGAACATTGTCAACTGAAGAATAAAATTATAAAAAGTACAAGTGTGTATAATTACCGATAAATAGTAATTAACGGCGATAGAAGCAAGGGATATGACGATGAATAATGTCACATGCAAATTTGAACATATCGCAAAATTGTCGCAAAAGTAGTGAAAGAACAAGCTCCGTTTTATGTGGTTTTATGCCATTTAAATGTTTGTAAGAAACCTATTGAAGTAAAATACGTCTTAGTACGTAAACGAAATAGTCATAGAGGATAAATTCCGTTTATTTATTTCCCCCTAATTTGTTTATTGTATCCTAATTAATAATTACATAAAGTCAAAATAAAGAACATGTTTTTTCCTACCAACTACAAAACAACACGAGAAAGAGCGGCTTTTGCATTTCAAACAGGATAAAACAATAGATTATTAAAATTAATCTTCCTTAAGTTACTTATAAAATATAATATGGTAATAAAAAATATAGTAAATATAATTCGTATAAATATACATATATAAGCGTAATGCGTAATTCTTATCAATTCAGCACCTACATACATAAATAAACTACGTGATAAAGGACTTGTTATTTAAAATGATATTTTAATTTTGTCAAAAATACGTACTTATTTTTGTTTCGCTCTTTTTCTTTAATCTATATATGTATATATGTATATAAATGAAACCCGTTTTCCTTGGTCTTTGGTTTTTTTTAATTTTTATTGTATTCGCTTATAGGTTCTTAATATTTATGTAGAGAAAACGTAAATATGTACCACGGGCGATGCCGGGGCGGACAGCTAGTACAATATAATGTGGTGTGAAACTGTATACCTCGTCTTAAATCAATATTTTTCTTAGCAACAAAATCACCTAATCAGTACGTGAAATAATCATAAATGATCATTTTTTACGGTCAAATGAAGCTTTTTTGCAGTCCGGTAAAAATCCTTATTGATTAAATTCATTGGTAAGTAATAGATCTAATAACAAAGCGTTTGATTTTCTATTAGCTTGTTGGTATAATAACCATAATAATCTAAATTGTATACATATACAAAATAATTCAATTATAATATAAGAATGAAGATTATTATTAAGAGTTAATATAATACTATGCGTCATATGATTCAATTAATTGTTTAATTAGGTGTTTATAAATTGATCAATATCGCTTTAGCCTAACTATGTAAGATATATTTTATGGACCTACTAAGAATTTTGATATGATATTGTTATGAAAGCAAAACAAAATTCGTGGCCAAACAACAACAATTTAACATTACATAAGAATAACAAAACATAACTACCTGTTGGAGAGAGCTGCAGCACATCTCACGAACAGGCGGCTGCAGTATCACAAATGCACAGTCACTCTTGCAGGGCTATCATATGTTGTGTTTGAACTCCTTTGTGCGTAGAATGTTGTTTTCGAAACGGGTTAAATATTGAAGTGGAGGATGCGCGCGCCGCCCGCCCTGAGCCCAGCCCGGCACACCCGTCGCGCCGCGTTTCCCGCGCCAATATTAGCAGCGGTTTTCGCGTGAATTCAGCACTGAACGCTGGCAGTGAATGTTCACCGGGCGATATCCGCGCATGCGTTGTTCAGCTATCAACAAAAGATGCCAGTCTCGGCCCAAGCGGTTATTGACGAATACTTTTCAGTTTCGAAGAACTCAGCTGATGAATGCTCCTATACACAATCCGCTGTTTTCAGGCATTTATTTTAACATAACTGATGGCATTTTTACAGCATGTTCCAAATATAGCCAAAATATTCTTCCTTAATATATTTCTATTATTTTCGAGCTACAGACAAATCGACTGCCTTATATTATTATTGACTGTTTAACAATAGCAAAATTACAATAACGCGTAAAGCAACTATTAAATCTCAAGGGCGTATGAGTATTTTAAAGTTCTTGCAGATCACTGTATAAGTAGGTAGGTATTATGTGACGATAATAATGAAATTATCTTAGAAAAATTTTTTTTAATTACCTATATATTCAATATGATTAGGTACTTCAATCTGGAACCCGAACTAATTTTATATCTATTATTTATTTTGTGATGGAAAAATTATTTTGTAAAAATTAGGTAACTACTATGTTAATTTTCCAAATTGATAAAATTCGCAAAAGTGTTATGCATACCAACAATATTTAAACTATATATATCTACCTAAAGTACATAAAAAATGGGTCACTCACAACGGTTTCCATAGCTACACTCTACGGAAAACCGAAGGGTGTATTAATAATACAATTTTATTATTGAGCAATATATAATAGGTCGGTAAAAATAAAATTTTCTCTCGTTTAATTTCTTTGAAGTAGGGGACTTCTTCTGCTTGAGTAAGGGAGTTGAAAAATAAATACAACACACAAGAACGCACCGAACAAAAATGAAAAAACAAACTTTTTGAAACTTTTTGTGTTTCATTTTTAAAGAAAATAAATTTTACTTTCATAATTAGTAGCCTAACTACCTACTTTACAGAGGTCCCTACATCATATACCTACCTATGATTAGGTACATTGATATTATAGGTAAATAACTTTTTTGAATTTCAGGAATGTAAAGTTTTTGCATGATAGGTAATGTTTAAAGCATTTGCAAACTAAGTTTATTAAACCACGATACTGTCATATATATTTCATTTATCTGATCTCTTTGTAGGTAGATTAATTGCTGAGGATTGTATTAAAATCTAATACTATACCTACACATGCTTTGGCTTAAATAGTAAGCCAATAATCGTTATACAGTATACAGTACACATTTCAATTCTACTTGTTCCCTTTTACTATCTTATTAGTTTAGGCTTTGTACATATTATCTGGATTAAATATGCGTTTGAACTGCCTTAAATGAGGTAAAGTTGCCTCTTAAGTAATCATTAGATAGCACACGTGTAGGTAAACCATTATTTCAAAAATGTACCAACCTACGGCCATTAAATTTACAATGAAGTACCTAAAGGCTTAGCTTATAGGTAACAATTATCACTATCACTACATAGTATAAAACAAAGTCGCTTTCTCTGTCCCTATGTCCCTATGTCCCTTTGTACGCTTAAATCTTTGAAACTACGCAACGGATTTTGATGCAGTTTTTTTTAATACATAGAGTGATTCAAGAGGAAGGTTTATATGTATAATAACATCCATTAAATAGTGGAGAAGTACTGTTATTTTTGAGGTTTCTAATGTGATGTCGTAAAAAATTACATTTATTCCGCTTACATTGCAAACGCAGGCTGAACCCTACGAGTTTTATCAAAATAATGTACTAAGTATTTATACACATTGAAAAGGTCTACAGAAAAGTCCGCGATGGTATATGTCTATCTCTTATGGATAACCCACAATAACTTATTTTTGTCATTTACTTTTTACGACAAATAATGGCTAATTTTCGAAGCGATTTTAACCAATACAGCATTAATCCTTAACCAATTAAATACCTTGAATACATTGTTCATTTAATATGGATCTATATGGCCCTTTACACCGTATGATTTAAGTGAATATTTTCGAAGATATTACAGATTTAAAAATTGCGGGACGTAGCGTTAAGAGCTATTACGCACTGTCGACCTTTACGCACTGTGGACGACTGACGACTAAGTGCGCAAGCCCCTATTTAAACTATAGTAAGTCACAGTCGCCGGCGACCGAGTCGCCAGCGACTGGTCGACAGTGCGTAATAGCTCTAAGCGTTTGCGGCGGTACCGGCCGGCCGCCCGGCTACATAATATTTTATACCCGTGGCCGTGCGAAGCCGGAGCGGACCGCTATGTTTTTATATTGTACAACGTTCACAGTTTTTCTGTAGTGTATTTAGTATCAGCATTGCACCCGTGCGAAGCCGGGGCGGGTCGCTAGTAAATTTATAATAGACAACACAAATCTCACAAATCTCTAAAATTTATACCAATATTATAAAATGAGTAAAGCTATTTAATAATATTAATACAAAATAGCAATGAGCGTTAGATATACAGGGTGTCCCACTATTGGTATACTAAGCGCGAAGGAACTTGTAGTTTTGCATACACTGATCACGAAAAAAATACTTGGCGGGTCGCATCGCAACGGGCCGTCTCTAATGGACGCGCTGTTTGCTCCTGCGTCCACCTGTACGGGGCGCGGCGGACCGCCTAGGCGGATTTTATCTAACAGACGCTCGCCGCTCACATCCGCCTGCCTGCGTCCACTAGACGGGTCGGGGCGGGCCGGGCCGCAGCGCACCGCCGGCAGAAATCCGCCTGCGAAGCGATATCCGCCAATGCGTTGCGGCCCGCCCCGACCCGATCCGTCGCTAATGGACGATGTTTCATACAAAACATAGGCCGGCGTATTTTTGCGTTGCGATGCTGGCCCGGCCCGATCCGCCTAGTGGACGCCTAGCATTATAGACCATAAAATAAAAAAAATTAAAATAAATATTTCAAGATACCTAGTTATGCAACAAAACATTACGGCAAAATTATGTAGTAGGTATAATTATTATTAAGCTATTGCATAGCTTCTACGCGGGCCTTGAGCGCGGGGACCGAATCGAGAAATTCCGTAACGAAAAAACCTCACGCTCCTCACTCCAACGGACACGGAGGTGTGGCTTGAAGGCATGCTATGCAATAGCTTTACCGCGGCAGTCCCCGGGTGCCACACGTCTTTTTAGGTAGTGACGGAAGCACAGATGGAAGTATTTTTTTGTCTTTGTGTTTCATGGAATTAAATTATGCAGGCAAAGATGAAAGATGCTATGCCCAACTGAAAATTGCATGTCAATTAATGATACTGTTAATGTGTTTACTGGTTTCCACACAGGTTACCACGATTACCTTGTGGTTACCATACTGCTATACTGTGACTATAATGCTTTAAACTAATGATTGTACAATATAAAAATATTATATTGATTAGCTGTTAAAATGTTAATTCGTAAATGAAAAATGAAGGTATCAGAAACTAAATTATCTTTTGAATTATCCATATTTTAGTATCGGTACCATAAAATATCAACGAAATATTTTGTAAATGAGACCCTTTGCCTAGAGATTGAAAAAAAAAGACGGGTTGCACTCCGGGAGTGCAGGCAGAAGTGAAAACTTGATTATTGAGCATGTTTGATATTTGGGAATGGTATCCGTCTTACGCTTTTTCGATCAGGCCACGTGTCCTGATGCGAGTTTAAGATTTTATACCCAAAGTGCTCAACGTCGCTAAAGAAGTTTTCACTTCAAAAAAAGACGTGTGGCACTCGGGGACTGCCGCGGTAAAGCTATTGCATAACATGCCTTCAAGCCACACCTCCGTGCTCGTCGGAGTGGGAAGCGTGAGGTTATTTTCGTTTCGGAATTTCTGGATACGGTCCCCGCGCTCAAGGCCCGCGATAGAAGCTATGCAATAGCTTAATATTTTTGAAGTGAAAACTTCTTTAGCGGCGTTGGGTATAAAATCTTAAACTCGCGTCAGGACACGTGGCCTGATCAAAAAAGCGTAAGACGGACTTTTTTTTTTTTTAGCCCATATATTCCATGCGTAAGACGGATACCATTCCAAAATATCAAACATGCTGAACGTTAATAATCAAGTTTTCACTTCTGCCGGCACTCCCGGAGTGCAACCCGTCTATTTTTTTAACTCTATAATCATGCAGTGATTTAGTATTGTCAAATAGAGTATTGTCTTCCTCTTCTTCTTTTTTCAAGTGGCAAGTGGCAACTCCAGAGTATTGTCAAGACTCAAGTGTCAACTGTCAATTTGCATCAAACTTAAAACATTTCACAATTCACATTTCACATTTGTTTTGTTATTGTTAATTGCTATCAAATATCAATACTAATAACTTCTAAAATATATAAAAAAACGGATGTTAAAGATAATTTATAAATAAATAATAATACACATTAAACATGACATCGTTCTATGAAAGACAGAAGAGTCTCTTTAATACATTGAAAGATGCAGAAGAACAATATAGTTTTTCGAAATCCAACAAAGCTTCAGAATCACAAGACTATGGTGTTATTGATAAACAGAGTTATAGAAAACTTAAACGAGAAATGAAACAATTCAGAGGTAGAGAGAGCATTTTTAAACGCCAAGATGCTAATATCCGCGAATGTTTACGATCTAAAACAGTTCCACAATACATGAAAGATCCTCAGAACTGGGTGTACTATTCTTTGTCTGATGTTACACCAGATCAAATGTCAGAATCGACGAACACGGCTACGGCTCTTGCTTTTATTCGAGAAATGGAAGATAGAGATACAGACAACTTTCTAACCGTTACTGATGAAACTGGTGCAGTTTTCAAGAAACCCATGTTTCAGATATCAAAAACTATTAAGTCTAATGCAGAGGTAGAGCAAAAGGTTGCTTTTAAAAGTAGTAAACTTATAATGCCGGAATATGTAGTAGGTGTCACTCGGAATAAAAGAAAGAACCAGAATAAGGCAAATAAAATAGTGGAAACCTCTGATAATGAGAAAAAGGCTGAACTTAAACTAAACCATCTTTACGATGCAGAGGAAGACTGCATTAGTGATGAATTAATTGAGTAAATTAGTTAATAGTAATAAGAAATGATATATTATGTATTTAAGCTTTTTATTACTGTTGTATATGAGGAAATATAATGAACTCCTCTTTTTAAAATTAAATGTGTACTAGAGTACACTACTAACTTACGGTTGTATCAATTCTTACAATTCTACCTGCACAACAAAACAATTTCACATAGATTTAGGGTTCTTGTTAGACAAAATTAATATAGTATTATGGCAATATAAGTTATGAGACTTGAAAAGTTTTAACTCAACTCCAATTACTACACTGTATTTTATTACTGAGCAACAAAATGATGATATTAATAAAATACACAGTGCAATTAAATGATTTATTTATTTTTCATCAACACTGAGATACTATTGCTGACTCTGACTTAATTTCCAAGTTCTCGGTTTGCTGGCTTTCAGTCTTATTTTCAGCAAAAGCACTAAGGTCTCGCATCATTGAGTAGGCATCTTCGCCATCTGCATAGTATTTTGGTTCAATTTCCAAAATTTTGAACCCTAGAGAGTTGGTGTACAAATTTAATGCAGCTCTGTTGCTCTTTCTCACATGCAAGGAAACATATTTGGCCTGAAATGTTAAAAATAACATAAATACATTATATAACAATAATTATGAATCAACTAGCTTTCTGACCGTTGCTTCGCCCGCTTTGTCTAAAACCTCCCTCTTAAATCACCTTTTATAAAAAACTAGCTTTCCGCCCATGGCTTCGCCCGCTTTGCCTTAAACCTAATAAATTATATACTAAAACCTTCCTCATGAATCACTCTATCTATTAAAAAAAACCGCATCAAAATCCGTTGCGTAGTTCTAAAGATTTAAGCATACAAAGGGACAGTGAAAGCGACTTTGTTTTATACTATGCAGTGATTATACAAGTACAAAAATATTTCTCATTATAGTTATTCTACAGTACCCTCTCAGTAAATTTTTTAATCTAGTTGACCACAACATCATTACTGTGTACCTTGAAGCAAATTTACAAAGCTTATACTATTAGGGTCACGAATCAGACTCTAATAGATGAGCTTTTGTTCACGGTTCACGCATATAACTCAACAAAACCTAATCTATCTCACTAAAAAAATGGATTAGCTAGCGTGACTCAAATGGATTAGCTTTTGCCGAGATATTTTCAAACATTACATACAAACAAATAGTAAAGGCTTTTTAAATTCGCTACCTGGAAGCATTCAACCATAGCAAGTGATGCTTGATTCATTAACTTTTGTGCTAAACCGAGACGCCTGTGTGACCTCTTCACAGCTAAAGATGTAATGTGTCCGTGTCTATTGTCTTCACCATCTTCTTCCATTTTAGCCAGCACATATCCTGCGGAATTACAGTAAGTATTCAGCATTCTAGAAGTTACACATATGAATACCTTTGCTGACACCATTACTCACCTACTATATGACCCTTTTCATCCTCAGCAACATAACTCAGTTGTGGCCAGGAAAGTCCATGATAAAAATAGTATTTCATTTGATAGTTTTCTGGTAAGCAAAGCAGATTGCAGTGCTGCATATTCATAAGATCGCTAGGACGCGCGCAACGTATATTCATTGTTGATAATTTTTTGTTTGTGTTATTGAGTAAGTGAAAATATTGCACAGTTTATTCTTTACGAGTTTTCTTTAGTTTCGGCTGCCGGACTTCTGAAGCAGGTGGTGTTTCTGACATACCACCTATAAGCTCACGAACAAAGCGAAATTTAGATAAACAACACTTCCATACGACGTACCAACCTGAAACAAAGAAAATAATATATTAAAATATCGTTAATATATACCACAGAATACATTATAAATATAGAAATTTGGACTACTTACAAAATAATACAAATGCAAAAACTAAAAATATACTACATACAAAAGTTATTATGGCTAATATGACTTCCTTCATCTCATAAAAAAGTCTCGATCCTTAAGCACTAGATTAAATTGGAATGCATAACTATTAATATACTTATCAAACAAAATGATTTTTCATTAAATGCTGATTAATTGGAAAAAATAGAACCGAATCAAAATTTTATTGTTGTACTTTACGTGCATGTCAGGCATGAACACGTCCGCCATATTTTATCAAAAGGTGTAAGGCCACAGGTTACTAGCATGTCGTACCAAAATGAGTAATATTAATTATTGTATGATGCAAATAATTATATATTTGAAATACCTGTTGTATATATATTTTACTATCAGTTGCATTCGTCTCAGCTGATATTTTAAAGGTTTTTATTTATATTTTATAGACCACATAACCTAAAACCGGATTTATCGAAAATGTCATTATTGACTTTGACATTTGTCATCTAAATTTTGCAATGTGCAGATAATAAAAAATGGAATATTTTGTGAATATTTCTGTCGTTCTGCAAATTCTACCAGAGAAGAACTTGACTTATTTATACAGGGTGTTATCGTTATGTGTGCACAGGTGATTATTCCGTAACTATTGCAGGTATCAAAAAACTTTAATCTGATATCGAGAGTACCTTGGAGACGTATGTTTTTTTATCCCTTTCACACCAACTTGACAAGTTAGGTGTGAAAGGGATAAAAAAACATACAGGCGTCATGACGTTGAACGTCATATTTTCTTGTTACAATTTAATGGTCATACTGAAATCTCCACTCTCCAGTGTATTAGGCTGTTTTCCAATTACAGAGCATAATGCGACTCAGTGCCGCACAATGCCGAATTATGCTGATGCTTAATTGGAACGTGAAACGCACCAGCAGGTTGCGCTTAAGCACAGAATACATAATAGTAGCTAAACGCTACAGAACGGACACTCTCCGCCTCCCGCCAAAATTAAACTTACCTCACCCCCGCGCGATCAGACATAAAATGGGCCATATTTTTCTGCAAGGACGATACGCAACGAAGATTGACAACATTAATCAAATTGACTTAAAGTAATTTTATTATTTTGGATTTGTGATTATCGTTTTTCGTAGAAAATGGTTAGATATTGTGCTGTTTACGGATGTATTTCATCAGAAAAACGCGAATTTTTTTTACGCTAATCACAAATGTGCCAACCATAAAGCGTTAACACACACATTTGCAGTCTCTACAGTGTGACTGTCAAAACGATCATTTTGTATGGAGTGTCCGGGGTGTGGCTTAAGTTCAGTGTTGAAAAAAAAAATATTCATAGAGTTAGCAATAACCTCATTAATGTGTAAATAAAGTGGTATACATAATAATTGGTTGAAAAATATTTACGGTTACTTTAAGTAATTTGGATTTTGATTATTTCATTAACATTTTTTTCAATGTTTGTACCTTCATCCTACTTATATTTATTTTTTTAACACAATTTGAATTAACTTTGATTATTTCGAAAAAACTACAATGAAACGAAAGCTTTAAATTTTTTCCAACAATTAATAATTACTAACGATAAATCGATTGCACGCATCAATTCACACGCATTACTTTTTCTAGTGCTCGATTGTGCGAACCGTTGCTGTAGTTGGAACATTCAACGTTAAGCATTATGCCGCATAATGCGCTCTAGTGCTGTAATTGGAAAACGGGGATAGGGCGTATTCAGAAAGAAAGCTTGAAACTTATAAGCGCTTATCGGCGCTTGTCATGTTCATATATTTTCCTGTCAGTGCTGGTAACCCGCGCAGGAAAATATATGAACATGACAAGCGCCGATAAGCGCTTATAAGTTTCAAGCTTTCTTTCTGAATACGCCCTTAGATATAAGCTTCTTGATAAATGCAGTTACTTTGTTATGAAGTAGTCACAGAGTACCTTTTTATATGAATAACACAATAATTAGTAGTACACAAGAAGCTTATATCATATACACTGGAGATTTCGGTATGAACATTTGACGTGTAACAAGAAAATTGTTGTGTTCTATCACTTTCACACCTAACTTGGTATTGCCACTGTTAATACGAAGTTTTCCCAAGGCTACTATGTATGCTGTAATATTCTGTGCAAAAGGTTAGTTTTTGTACATGAGTTTGTTGATAAATTGCCAACAACGTCATTCAGAAGCATTGTTGGATGAGACAATTATTATTTATGCTAAATAAAATAAGTATCTGAACCAATTATTAAAAAGCGATATTCCCTGATTATGGGTAGTTACCATAATAAAATTGTAGCAACTCTCACTTTGACAATATGACATAAGTGTCAAAAAAATTGCGTCGCTTCGAATATTTAAGTTAATATTGTTGCGTATTTAATAAATATTTTCCGAATATTAATAATGTATTGCATTGTGAAAAATTGCAGAAGTTTTTGGAAACCAAATTCTGGCCTAAAATTTCACAGGCAAGTGTATATTTACGTTATTTACAATATTCCTCAATACTCATGCATTTACCTGTTTAGAATCATTTTAATGGCAAAAATCGTCAAATTTATCATCATTTTACTAAGCAATCATGTTAAATAAGTTCTTTTCCTAATACTTTCATCATTTTTCAACAAGTTTTCAACAAACAAATTTAACAAGTAAGGTAACCATGATGATGGGTTTTTACGGATAGCGACGATAGTATATTGCTAAACAATATTATGATGAACATTTAGAACACCATTTTAAAATTTTTTATACTAGTAATGAAACAACACACGACATCGGTATTGCACTCACATATTGTGGTTTGTTCTTTTTTACATTGAAATTTATACTTTTTAACCTAATATTTTATTGTTTTACGTATTTCAGCTTTCCAAAAATGAAATAAAAAGAAATAAATGGCTGTCCATAGTGCCTATCAAGGGTAAAATTTATCAACATGCCAGAATATGCAGTTTGCATTTTAAGCCTGAGGATTACGGTCCAGAAAAAAAAAACCTTTTGAAAAGTGCTATACCTTTTTATTTACCACATTCTTGTTACTGCGTCTCAACTGATAAAGTAATTTTAATTATATTATAATTAACCACCATGAAACCATTAGTAACCGTAAGTACAGCTCCTGAAAGACATACGAATTTCTGAGAACTGTAATATCGTTACCACACATCAACACTAGCGATGCAACTCTCCCTTTGGAATATTGAAAAGTTTTAGACTGAAGCTTGAGTAACCAAAACGATGTTTTAATGTATGTAGCACTCATTTTAATTAAAAAATCGTAGTATGAGATCAAAAGTTATCAAGCGTTATTTAAAACTATCATTCTCTACCAATTAAAATGGTATGTACCTATAAAGATGATAATTAATATAATCACCTGATTTTGTCAAACTTTGTGTGTGCAATAAAGAGTATATAAATAAATATATAAATATAAATAATTATTCATGTAAGTTGACCAGTAATATTATAATATAAATACTGTTAAAAATATATGTCGTTATTATTTATAGACCATGATTTTTATTTTTTTTTTATTTCGAAAAATCCTGAATATACAAACCAGTGTGGTCACCCACAGAAAGAGACAAAAAACAACACTGACGTCATTCAAGGTTATATTTTCTTGTGACAAGTTAATGGTCATAGTGCAATCTCCAGTGTATTAGATATAAGCTTCTTGGTAGTACAGAGAAGTTCAGTCATTTTTATTGCGATTTTAATTTTTACCACAGAGCAATTATTAATATATTAACATTACTCGTCAGAAGCTTAGATTATACACCTATAGATGTAACCACTAAAATGACCTTCCTTGAAAGAGCGAGATCGTTAATTGTCAAACCCATGCAAAGAAACAGGACAGAATATATAGTTTTTGTCTTTGTCGACATGGCCGGTTTTATTGTTTGGCAAGAACAGATTGTGACAAACAAACTTGGCGTCTTTTAGATTTTTCTGTGATTGTGTGAATTTACAGTGTTTATTGCGTATAAAAATTGGATAATACAGAATATTTAGTGTACGTGCGATGGTGGGTTGCAGTGTTTTGGGTTGTAAAAGCCGGAGTGAGCGAAAAATTGAAGGAATAACATTTCACACGTAAGTAGGCGAAATTATCATTTCTTTCGTTATTACAACGCCAGATGATCATCGATTATGATGTTTTGTGATGAATTCAGTGATGTGATGCCAAGAATATTGAGTTGTGATACGTGTTTTCACTATCTTAAAATAAAATAACGATTAACGATGAACGGTTCAGGGTTGCCATAATGGCTACTTTAATTTACCCAAATAAATCATATTTCTTTATTGTCAGTACATACATACGATTCGAGGTCTTGTTTTGTGAAGAGAAAATAAAGATTATGATTATAATTAAAGATTATGATTGTTGGGTTTGCTTATCATGGTAGGTACTCATCCTTCTTATATTATAAATTCGAGGGTTTGGATGTTTGTTTGTTACTCAATCACGCAATAACGTCTGGATGGATTTCAATGATATTTTGCACATGAGTAGTTTATTACCTGGATTAACACGCGGATGAAGTCGCGGGTAAAAGCTAGTAGTGTAATATTTTTATTGAGAGGAAATTAATTCTTCTGTACGTAAACTTTAATTTTAGTTACATTTATTTAAGGGCTTTATTGTAGTTTATTTAACTTATTACTCAATAAAGATAAACTTTCGTAACATGCGAATAAAATCTTCTTTTTTCAGGTTTCCATCCAATATTGATAAAAAGAAATGGCTGGATGCCACTGGACGAGAAAATTGGCTGCCAACAAAATATTCAAAAATTTGTTCCATTCATTTTGATGAAGATTCATTACTGTATAAAAATAAACGAGTACAATTAAATCATTCAAAGTGTTGGTAACGAGTGGACAGTAGTGACTTCCGGTTTTCTACTCTTTTTTGCCAAGCTGTACTTATTTCATTATGTATATAGTAATAAATAATAAACATGTTTATGTTATAGACTGGTTTTATTTCATCATTGAACGTGTCGTGTGTCATTGATGTCCATACAATTCTCCTTACCTACCTTACGGAGGTTTAATTAAAGTATTTCGTACGACTACGACATAAGAGTTACATTATTGAAGCTAGCATTTAAAATATGCAAATTCAGAATTTTTAGTTTGCGAAGTACTTACAGGTATTTATAAAGTCTGTTCGCGATCAAGTAAGATTCATAATATTTTTTACCTAATATGTGGGAATTGCCAACTTATTAGGCAACACCACAAAATTCTATTTCTGTTTCAAGTGCGGTCACGCCATGGTTACATCTATAGGTGTATAATCTAAGGTCAGAAGCAATGTCAGAAGAGACATCAGACAGGAACCAATTAGGTACCCAGTACCCACAGACAAACCCACAATTACGAAACAAGATGCAAACAAGTTTTGAAAGAAATAAAATAGAATCTTGTTGGTTTTAAGTTTTAACAATATAGAAGCATTTATAAATAATGGTTATGTTAATTTAAGTATGTTTTATTTGTTGAATGTGTACAGTATTCATTTACCAGCTTATTCTAACAAAACATAAATGGATCATTCACCAAACCGCGAACAATCTGCAATCGAATTAATTGGGTAACTAAAGCTTAATATCCGCATTAGTATGTAATAAAATTTTTTGCCGTATATGATAAAAGTCTTATATAATCAATATTATTTCAGCCATAGGGGTCCATTGTTTCGTATAAACGAAATAAAAGTGCTAGTAAATCTAGTTGAAAAATATAAAACGGTGGTATTAAATAAGAACACAAATGCTGCATCAATCAATGCAAAGGATAAGGTTTGGGCAAAAATTACTAAAGAATTTAATGAAGATAATGTAAAATATAAAAGAAGTGTTGAAAGCCTGAAAACTAAATGGGAGAATCTTAAAAAAGTGGCAAGGAGGGCATCAAAGAGTTTAATAGATTTAAACTATAATGAATTCGATGAAATCACCAATAGAGTGGTTTCAATGATACATGAAGCTGATAACAGAGTTGAACCAATAGAATGTGCTTCATTTCTAGATGGTATATAATATAATATTGTATCTAACTATATTAAAATTTGATTTAATTTTTGTTACCATTTCATCATATTCATAACTTTTGTTTTTAGATTGTGATAATGAAATAAAAGAAAATTCTATGAATTACTGGGAGGATGACAAATCGTCAGATGAATGTGGTAATTATTTCTCTCTTTCTGTATAATATTTATTTATTTATTTACATCATATACTTACCAGCTAAAATTATAGACCCAGAAATAGGAGCCTCAACATTAACAAAAAAAGCTTAGATCAATATTGAAATATAAAAAAAGAAAACATTTATATTACCTATAAAACTTATATATTGTGTATATATAAATTATTATAGTATAAATATGCAAAAAAATGCTGTTGATGTAATAATTTTTATATTTTTACCTCTTTCAGAAAGTGCTCGAGAAATAGATAGGTAAAGTGTAATTATTATCATTATATTGTTAAATGACATTCAGTTATATTTTGTTTGTACATTTAAACTTTATATGAAATCATTTTAGAAAGGCAAGATCTACAAACTTTTCACCACAAGAATGTGATTTACTTTTGAAATGTGTAAAACAAGAACAGGACATTATATTCAGCAGGGAAACAACCAAAAAAGCCAATGAATTAAAAAGTTTAGCTTGGAAAAGGGTGAGTTTGTATCTAGTATTAAATACACAGATCACAGAAACTAAAGGGAGATATGGTTAGGGGTCGGGGCCGGTGTCGCAGCAATATGCCCAAAAATAGAACAAACTGTATTGATGCTGTATACGTACGTCACTTACATTCTAGTGTGCGAACGAATAGTCGCTCTCATATTTTTGTGTGATGACACGCACACAACGCGAAGTATTGTTTTGATTTTGTTTACTTCAGTTGTGTGCGTAAATTTGTAATGAGACACAGGTTTCGTACTCAGCGCAAGCAATTGGCATCTCTCTAGATCTCTATGATTAAATATAATATTCATAATAATATAAATATAATGTTTATTAAAATTGTTTATTCATTAAATTATTATAGATTGAAGAAGAGTTCAATAAATACAGCACAAATGCAAGGTCAATGAGGGTTCTGAGAAGAAAATTAGAAAATATGAAAAAGGTCATGAAAAAAGCCAGTGTAGAAGAATATATAAAAAGGTTTGGCAGTGGTCTGGACTTAGATAATAGGGTAAGCAAATATTGTTTTAAATGTATAGTATCAATTTAATTTGATATATTTTATCATAGATCAAGAGCCCACAACGGCCAGACATTCCTTTCTTTAGGAAAGTTGAAAGTTTCTCTGTATATGTCTCCGATACAGATAAGGACGACTAGCGATTATCAAGTCTGGGTTGTGGTTACTTTGGCAGGAAACAGGTAGTAAAGGTGTATAAAATTGTACCTAACTTTCATTATAGTTTAAAAGCTAAATTTTATATAATATGTTACTTCGGGACCTATAAAAAGACCTAAAAAAGACCTATAAAAAGATGTTAGTTAAGAACCATGAAAACTGTCTTGGCTCTTAGCCGGACAGTTTTCATGGTTCTTAACTTCTTACAACTAGCCAGACACATTTAAAAAATAACTAACATATCATCAAATTAACGTTACTACCTAAAAGTGTAACAAATATGAAATTATTATTATTATTAGCCTTTGATCGGACTTTACACATGTATGATGTATGTAGTTATATATGCTCGGTTTGATCCATTTTTGCGTGTCCGTTTGCCAGTTGGCAAAGGCCTCCTCCAATCTCTTCCATTCGGGTCTCTCTATGCCCACTCTACCCCAGGTTGTACCCGCTACCTGTCGGAACTGGTTTATTCTTGCAATTGAACAACGCCTTTTACACAGTCATTTAAATTATTTTCGCGGAGCTCGTTATCTGACTTGCTTACGACGCCATTACCGGAACCGGAATCCTAAATATTATATAAATGACACAATAAAAAAGTCATCGAGATACGTGGAATTCTATCAAGATAAGTCCCCGTAAAAGATAAGTAATAACTTTATTACTTATATACATGGACGTATAAAAAAAGACGGACGGTATATCGCCTAAACATTGAGTGAAGCCTAGTAATGGCGGCGAAACATCCATGTGTGTGTGCCATGTTGCCATGGCAACAGCTGTCCTGTTGACAATGGCGGCTGTATTTTTTTCTATAAATTTTGCCGTAATAATTTTGTCATTAAAACATAAAAGAAATAACTTGCTTCCCTGTGGAATGTAATCCCTTGTGTTTTGTTATTTAAAATTGTACTGTTGCGACACCATTTAACCACGCTAGACGGCATTTTAAATATTTTTTTGTGAAACAGTGACGCAGTTAATCAGTCGGTAGTTCACGACGTAATGGCGGCCGACTAGCTTACTATGGTGAGAGTGTGTGCGTGTTTATTGTCTTTACACGATCGCTAGCTTACTATGGTGGCTTCACGTTGTTTGTTCGTAATACGGCGTCCGTCTTTTTTTATACGTCCATGCTTATATATTATACTTTTTTTTTTAAATTATAGTTAACTAATGTTTTTAGTGGGTTATTTCATATTTGATACACTTTTAGGTAGTAAGGTTAATTTGATGATATGTTAGTTATTTTTTAAATGTGTCTGGCTAGATGTAAGAACCATGAAAACTGTCCGGCTCTTAAGGTAACATCTTTTTATAGGTCTCCAAGTAACATATATAAAATTTAGCTGTTAAACTATAATGAAAGTTAGATACAATTTTATACACCTTTACTACCTGTTTCCTGCCAAAGTAACCACAACCCAGACTTGATAATCGCTAGTCGTCCTTATCTGTATCGGAGACATATACAGAGAAACTTTCAACTTTCCTAAAGAAAGGAATGTCTGGCGGTTGTGGGCTCTTGATCTATCAGTATAAAGTAAGTATCGCTGATCTAATTATGTGTTTAACTTCAATTTAAATAACATTTTTTTGCATGTAATATATTAAAATCATATTTAACTAAATTCCTCTTTAAAATCCACATACATATAATTATTTCAGAGTAGTTCTAATTAGAACTTTTGTACTAGTACAATTATTTTATACTATTCCTAACAAAATAGTGTAATACTTAACTTAACAAAAGAAATTTTCTATTACAGCCATTCAAATCAGAACCATTGTTTGCAAGCAAAATGGATGATGATGATGTCTTGGATGGTATTGACCGTAGTGACCTTAGAACATCACCACATCAGAATAATGATGACTGCATAGATCCATTACAATTTGTTATGAATGCTGATTCAGGGATTGGTGGGTATTTCAATGATTAAATGTTATAATATAATTTATATTTGTTTAATTTTTCAAAACATTCAAATGTATTTGTAAATGGCAAAACATTATATTTGACATTTACAAATACATTTACAATATGTTTTCCTAAGAGTTATGTTCAATTTAATTTATAGTTATCTGTATTTTAGCTTATTTATAAGGGTACTTTTTTGATTATTTTATTTTTTCAGGCTCAACAAGTTACATGGCACCTTGGAATGAATTTGAAAATAAAGACGTTGTTAAGTTGAAGCTAGAGTTACTTAACTATCAGTTGGAAACAGCTAAGGTATGATATTTTATGATTTTGTGGCCTTTTAATGAATGTAGAAGAAAAAGAAATAAGTACAGACTCAATTGTTTTTTTTGTTTAATTATTACTATAATATTCGTATTTTGGTGTTATTAACACTATTTTGGAAGTTCAATGAAGTACACAATACTTCAGTCTTCAGAATTCAGTAGTCAACATAGCCCTAATACACCTTTTTATTAAAGGTGCCTAAAACTGTGTTATATGTTAAATACATAACTCTTTATAATATTAGTACAGATAACAAAGTGTTAGATAGCATATAGTATTATATTATCTGTGAAATACACTAACAAACCCATTGAGGTATTATTATAGAGAGGACACCACGAACAAAATGTGTGCAACAAGCGCGGCGGCGCGGGCCGGCTAGTGAATCATACACTTTGTAGATATTCTGCCTCTTATTACTTATGAATTAAAAAAAATCAATGTAACAAATAAATATTGTTTATCTTATTAAAAAAATATGAATAAAATTATCAATTAAAACCAATCAATGTAACAAAAAAAATAGTTTGAGACGATTGACTCTAACTCGTGTTACAAATAGTGTAGTAGCGATGTCCTCTCTAGTACGTAGTTTGTGTGTCCTCTCTAGTACAAACCTTCATTTCAGCTCAAAAGAAAAAGATTAGAAGAGTCAATAAGAGCAGATGTTGCGGAGAGAGAAGCGAAATCTCTCGAAACATCTCTTCGATTGCGGACCGCGAGACTGGAAGCTGTCGCGGCGGAGATGAAACTACCAGAAACACATCCTGCTCTCGTTTATACGGAAAAAGAAATACTGGCGCAGGAATATTTGAAGTCACACTAATAAATAAAATGTTCAGTTTATTTTGTGTATTTATTTTGTAACATTGAATGATTTAACGCATGAAATGTAATTCACTATTGCATCGCGCGATGAAGGTGGATCGCAATCCTTAAGACGTAGGTATTAATAATAATAATAGGTTAAGAGCGAGTCAGACTTAGGTACGACACTAATGGTTCCGTACAAATAACATTTTTTTTTCACTAAATGACCCCTTTTAGGTAACCGCAGTAAGACTTGATAATATTTTTAAATACATCTTGTTTTACTACTGTGATAATGTCCCTTCTTTGTATTTTATACATATGAAGGTATGTACTTACTTGTAAATAAAAATACTATCATTTGAAAAGGGACTATAATACTATCATTATAATATAATACTATCGTTTGATTTGTAAACGGGTGACTGTTTAGTGAATTAAATTAAAGTTTTAGGGGACAAAGATCATTAATCATCAGGGTTACAGAATTACTAAGTGAGCGACTGTCTGTGAGCAATGAAAGATCCATAGAGTTTCTTTATTAAAATGGTAATTAAATGTAACCATGTATTCTATAGTATTTCTAGTCGTTCACTTAGAATATAATATGCTCGCTGTAGGTAGGGTCTAGGATTAAATAAAACGATTGTGTAAATACGAAATTTTGTATATTTACTTGATTGCGTTTTGCAAGACGATTAAATTATAATACAATCAATAAAATTATTTAATATGCCTTTTGTACAATTTCATCTATACCTAGCTAAACTACGACATCTAGGAAATATATTACACATAGCTAATATACAACATGTTTTTACATTGATATATTGTATTCTACGCTTAGTTATGGTTTATTTATAAAATACAAGATATCGCGATACTGTCGATTAAGATCCATTGCATCGGCTTACAATAATTATATTATATTAGGTTCTCAATTATTATTCTGCCACGAAATAGTCGGTAAATCTTGGTGTATAAATACAATGGTATGCTATAAAATGTAAAATGTTTTCGAAAGTTCCAGATTTGTCAATATTGATTAAAAATCTCATTTACTGGCAGTGTCCATCTACTTTGTCATTTGTTGAACAAAACTTGGATAATTGAGCACAGACATTCAAATTCTTGACATAAAACACCAAATAATTTAGTTGTCTTACACACTTATTGGTCATAAATTCTAGCGCAATACTGAGCTTGTATAGCCTTAACATACATAGAATGCTTTCAAGGAACATTTATAATTAAATTTATAATCACTGCATTGGAGCTACATAGTCAGACATAATCATATCCTGCAGACCACTGGAATATGATTATGCACTTTAACAATAAAGCAATAAATTGCTTTTTACTACGAGCACAATTTGTACGCTTTACAACACATTTTGTTTACAAATATAGCTTTATTTACACAAAGAAATGTTTGTCTACGTGACCACACTTCTCTATTTTTTATCGTTAGAAAGACAACGATGGAACAAGAATAACATGGTACGTTAGGTACCTACGTATTGATGTTCAAACATCTCCTTGTGTAAAGTAAGGCTTTAATATCATTGAACGATATTCTTAAATTACAATTGATGCAAAATTGTATAAAACTGGACGGACAACTCAACTCACTACAGCAAATGAGCATCCAGCATCTAAAGTCATTTTTTATGCATTCCATTCTGAATCATAAATTGATAGCCTTTTAAGTTTTAAATTCCATATCTTTGACCAATGTTTGCAGAATCAAAGATCGGAATTATATTGCTAACATTGAATATAAACTATTCGCATTTTGTTTGCATTAGGCAGTATACTCGATGTATAAATTGCGTATCATCATTTGTCTTTGGTACCGGCCTTAAGTTTTTGGAGGAAAACCAGCTTCCTCGGTGTCCAGCACAAATCCTGTCATTCCCTCAAACCATGTAAAATATCCAAAATAAAATCATCCTTAAGTACACACGTCTATAGCATCTTATTTATAAAATCTGCAATAGGTTTTTCTTGAGTTTGACAAATATTTCGTTAGTCAAAATCAATTGTCCAACCTCAACCCACCGATCAAGACGTCGAACACTGGAGCATTTAATTCTACTGAATATTGTCTGCTTGAATTCCATAAGCGTTTCAAATCCATAGCATAAGCAGGAAGAATTTATAGTACTGGGAGGGAGGCGCCGTGGGGAGCGATGGGAGTAAGAGGAGTTAACGGGGTACTCGTCGTGGAAGGGGGTACTGTAGTAGCCGGAGTATCTTGCGGTGGTTCTGCAGCCCTTACTAAAGCCCTTCTCAGCTCCTGTGCTCTTGCTGCGAGGGTTCTAGCCGATTCTGCCATTTCAGCTACGGCACTCGCGCAAGGGAATTGCTGCGCTGCCGCTTTCGTCTTAGCGACTGTTGTTGCCAGTGCATCTGATAGAGCGTCAGAACATCGGAGTATTTTCGCTTTCAAGCCCGCGTGCTGTGCACTCCTGAAACAAAATAAAAAGGTCATGAATCTCTTTAGGAACCACAGATACCAGATAGTTATCATAATAGAATGACATTATTATCAACATTTCTATAAGATTTCTATTATATAATATTAAATATTAATATTGAACTTTTTGCTAGCGCACATTAAATGATAAATTTCTTATGGTTTTAAAGTTACTAACATTCAGTAACATTCGGCGTCACATTAAATACCAACTCATCAACATACCTATGTACCGTATCGCCAACGTGCACAATCCTGTGCGCACTCAGCACGACGAACTTTCCATGCGCGAGGAACACATCTGGCGGCTGGCCCATCTCTATAGTTCGCAAGAAGGCTTCTACTGCCGTGGAGAGGTGAGCGCCGTATGTTGCGGTCTGCGCTGCGTAGAATGCCGCCAGCTGCCTGTCGTCTGGGGGCAAGCGGGTGGCTGCTGCTACTGCGCTAACCTGTACACAAAGAGGTATTATTTAGTAAGATAAGTCGATAGAGATATATTCGTGCGATTTGTAAATAACATGTTTAAATGTCGATACGCAAGCTCTATTTGGGAATTTAAATCTAAAATTCTAACAAAACGTATTGTCCTTTATCGTATCGTGAACAGCACACCTTGACATTTACACATTTTAAAAGTCCTAGTTCGTATAATTACCTCGCCAGCATGGTCAGCATCTCTGACTAGAGCGTCGAATGAAGCCCGCAGCTTGTCAGGTAAAGCCGCTCTGATCTCCGCGTTGCGACGTCCCACCGCCGTCCGTGATTCTAGCCTCACATAATCGTATTCTTCTGTCCATTCGTGTTCGGGGACTGTGGCTGATCGTCTGTAATTGTAAATTTAACTTGAGTTGCGATATCACAATCGATTTTAAATATATCCTACAAAACAGCTATTTTTTTAAAATTACTTGCGCATTTCAAATTGACATTGTTTAGAAGAAAAGTCGAAGACATTTCAGAACTATAAGCTCAGTTCAGTTATAATTTTATATGTAAGTGAAACAACCATCATTTTAAAATTGGGCTAACTTTAAAATATTCACATTGGAAAACAAAATAGCACTATAACATTAAGTTTACCTGAAGAGCAGCGACGCGTTTCCATGTATAAACGAAGCAGCGCGCCTCACATCTTCAGTGAGCGACCTCGCACACGCGACGAGCTGGTCGAGCGCGTCCTGCGTGCCGTCTGTGGGCTCTCTGTCCCGCTCCAAGCGTTCTGGCGCCCAGTCGCCTGCGTCTAACGCGCTTGTCGCCTCGTGTGTGATGCGTTCTGCGTCCTTTAGCGCTTTCACCAGCGGCCGTAGCTTTACTGCGATACCTGGTAGATTTGTGTGATTAGTTAGTGAGAAAAAGCGATTAATGCTTAGTCTAGAAACTATGCTAGTTACTTATATTTTTAAGAGGAATAAGATTTCGAATTAAGCGCAATATATTAGGAATGTAATATCCATTCCAAACTTCATTTCAAAGCAGATTAATTTTCTGTTCTGCATTCACTTCTATTAATCTCTTTTTATCTACAATACACAGCACAGAACTTTCATCAATCCCTGTTTAACTGCCTCACTTCTATTTGTCTACGAACTACCAGACCCCCTAGACAAGTGGCTTTCTATTAGCGTAAAGTTTAATAGAATAGATTATGAATGTATGAGATTGACGTTTGATTACGACGACGACGACGATTGATTACGTCAATCTCATACATTCATAATCTATTCTATTAAACTTTACGCTAATAGAAAGCCACTTGTCTAGGGGGGCTGGTCTCCTACCGAAAACCGAAATCATTTTGTATAGTATACTTGCTTACCTTTATCTTGTGCATCGTGCGCGTTAGCCAGCGTGGCGTCCGCGAACACGGCGAGGTCGTGCAGCGCGGCGCGCAGGCGGGCGCCGGCCACGCGCACGTCCAGCACGCGCGCCCGCAGTGCGCCGCGCCGCCGCCACCCCGGCGACACGTATGACAGCAGCCGGGACACTGCGGCTGATGCTTCTTCCTGTAATAAGTAGTTTATTAAAGTATGATCATTTTGGTCTGTCTTTGTCTTTGGTCTGTCTGAACCAAGAAGCTTATATCTAATAGGGTTGTTGAGGATTCCTCTTCCGCTTCCTCATAATGTGGAAGTTCCGCAATATTTTGGGTTCCTCAACCGTTACCGCATCCTCAAAAACGAAAAGAAAAAAATCCTCTTCCGCTATCGCTTCCTCAAAATTTAGAGGAAATTTATGAGGATGCCATATTTACGGCAACGCACTCGCTGCATCGCAATGCGCCGCGGCCGGTCCGATCCGATCGGACAGCGAATTTACAAAGCCTATTTATTATACATCCATACTAATATTATAAATGCGAAAGTAACTCTGTCTGTTACTCAATCACGCCTGAACTACTGAACCAATTTGCATGAAATTTGGTATAGAGATATTTTCATACCCGAGAAAGGACATAGGCTACTTTTTACCCCGGGACATAGGATAGGTTTTATCACGGAAATCCCACGGGAACGGGAACTATGCGGGTTTTTCTTTGACTTCGCGGGCGAAGCCGCGGGCGGAAAGCTAGTACAATATAAGTATACTATTGAGTCACGAGTCGGACTCTAATAGATGAGCTTTGGTTTATGCATATTTCTCGACAAAACCTAATCTATCTCAGTAAACAAGGGACTCAAACTAAGGGACCAGGTTTTGTTCGTATGTAATGTTTGAAAAGATCTCGACAAAAGCTAATCCCTTTGAGTCACTTTTTTACTGAGATAGATTAGGTAATGTCGACTAATATGCATAAACCAAATCTCACCTGAGTCCGACTAGTGACTCAAATAGTATATAGTTATAGGCTTTGTAAATTTGCGATCGGACGTGCGAGACCTCCCCTCCCGCCACCCGCGCTCTTTCTTGCTTGTTCTACTTGTCTTTTTTTTGTTGTTGTGTTTTTTTTAATTTTGATTATAATTTCCTATCATCCGCTTCCTCTTCCGCTTCCTCATCCGCATCCTCTTCCTCAAAAAAATATCCTCATCCTCATCCGCATCCCCTAAATTTGCGTTTGAAAATTCCTCTTCCTCCTCCTCTTCCTCATAATCACTTCCTCAACAACCCTAATATCTAATACACTGGAGATTTCAGTATGAACATTAACTTGTAACAAGAAAATATGGCCTTGAATGACGCCTGTATGTTTTTTTATCCCTTTCTCACCCACCAAAGTCATATTTTCTTGTTACAAGTTAATGTTCATACTGAAATCTCCAGTGTATTAGATATATAAGCTTCTTGGTCTGAACTAGTCCTTGTACCACAGAAAACTGAACACTATGGAGTTTCTTGCCGATTCTTCTCCATAGATACTGCTTTCCGAATCGGTGGTAAATGTTAAAAATACTTATGTAATGACGATTCGAAAGTGCTACTAAATAGTAGTCTAATTGAATAAATAAATGTTTCGAGTTGAGTTTGAGTTGAACAGTTACTACTTTTGCTAACTAAAACTCGGAGAATAATTTTGTAGCAGCTAACTTACAAATTTTTGGAGAAAATGTTAGATCATTTCGATATTGAATAGATAAAACTTAATATACTTCTACAGAAAAAAACATACACAAGATATAAATCGAATCGAAACTCACTTGTAATCGTTCAAGCGCTTCCAACGCTGCATCACAGGGCAGAGGTAGAGCGCGCGACCGCGGCACATCGTACGTGCTGGACGCAGACGCGGCTGAATGTACTGAGCTCCCTGAATTCGCTGAAGCGCTTGACGTGGCTGAGGTTAGCGAGCCGGTGCCGCTGCAGGCTGAGTCAGCGCTTGCGGGTCGAGGGGCTCTCGGGGCGTCGTACCAATCAGCCGTAGGGCGGGGACAGTCGTACGTCCCGAGACGCTGTACGGGCATGGGTGCTCTGGGTACATCGTAATGTGAACATTCTTCGATCTGGAAAAAAATATATTTTTATAAGTCACTCTGTCATCTGGGTAGGTAAGCGGGAAGCTAACCTTAAATTTATCTTATCTAAACAGATTATTATTATTAGAGGCCTTTGTCCAGCAGTGGACGTCCCACGGCTGAAACGAACGAATGATACAGATTATATGTATTATGTATTATCATTGAGATACAAAAGGTTCAATAGTATTCAATTACATTGCTTTTCCTGTAATTTCATGTTTAGCATTTAGTTTTCCTGTTTATTGCGTTTAATGACGTATTAATTAGGGTGTACGTGATCAAATACTGTCCGACATCGACGCGTCGTTATGGAATTAAAATATAAGTAACTACGTAACTCAGTTTTGGAAACTAAACATAGGCGAATTTCCTTTTAAGTGTTTATAATCATCCATTGTTATTCACACAGCAATTAGTACCTAAACACAATTTATGACACAATGTTGTTATATGATGGACTTTTTCCTAAAATATTGACTCAAATATAATTACGGGTTTCAGTCAAAACGCTCTGACGAGGAAGTTAAACTCTTTGCGATATTCATTAGTGAATTATCAGTTTGCTTATTTCTGTCCAACACTCTATTTTAAAATAAATGACTCTTCATGGCAAATTTTTTCGACCTGTCTTCTTGTCTTAATTAACTCAATATAATTAAATGAAAATTACGGCCCTGTGTAGTAAAGCACTCATGAAATTATAGGCCCTTAGGCCTATAATTTCATGAGTGCTTTACAAGGAACTTCCAGAATCAAACAGCACTTACTAATTTTTAAAGAACAGAAAAAAAATCGATTTCTCATCTTTAAACAATTATTTATAAGCAATGCTATAATAATAAATATCAAAATTCAGCACTTACTTTGGTAAAAGCTGGAGACTGTTGAGCCGGCATTGGCTGATGAGCGACTGGCGCGGGTGTCCGCGTCCGCCGCCTCTGTGTCGTGGAGCTTGCATCGAACACTCCGGCCACTATCCTCAAACGGTTGCCTGGACATATTCCCTGGAAAACATTGTTATTTCAGTCAATTATAAGTACTTAAGAAGCAGGTTGTGTTGTTACGTTTACTTCATAAAAGTTAGACCAATTTATAATTGTCAATATTCTTGTCTAGAGTACGGGAAATGGTTGTTATTGAAAGGCAAAATAATTTGATAATTTCATAATATTCACAACTTCACACGTGTTTTTAGGTAAGTATCTACCAGGATACTTATTATTGTACAAAATAAGGTAAGAATTTATTTTCCTTGTTATAAGATGAGATAGCAATTTTAATCAAAAACATTATGTACCTTTACTTTATTTTAACAAAATGTCACGCAATTCGAAGTAAATTAAAAAACTAAGATATGCACAAAATAAGAAGTATTTTCCGGTGATGTAAATGAAAAATCTACGTTCAAAGGTAGCAAACGAAAAGCAACAAATAAGAAGGAACCACTTATGTGGAAAATATAACTTTTTGGAGAGCTTTTGCGGTGAGCAGAAAAAGTAGCGACGTTGGCAAGTTAGGGCCGGCGCCCACTGCCGGCACGGCGTGGCATGGCAGGGCAGAGGATTTTATTACTAATGAAGTTATTTTGAATCTTATTTCAATCAGTTTAGAATTCAAGTTACTTTATTTCGATGCCACGATGCCGCGACGTATCGCAGGATGCTGCAGCATGACGCGGCACGCCGCAGGATGCGGCGGCATGACGTGTCTTGCTTTGGGGTCGAGGAATTATGACTGCTAGCTAGTTGAAATAAGGTTGAAACTTATGCAGCATTAGTGGGGCTTTTAGCAGGATGCCACGGCATGCCGCGGGATGCCATTGCACGCCGCGGGATGCTCTGCCGTGCGATGCTGTGCCGTGCCGGCAGTGGGCGCCGGCCCTTACGATTAAAACAACTCGTGTTTCTCTTTAAGTAATGTATTAAAGAAGCGTTGATTTAATTAAAATTTTGTAAGTAGATTGCTAATTTTATACAAGTAATAACGTTTGTCTTATATTAATACAAATATATTTACTGAATCGTTTTGAAATATTTTCAACGTTAAGTTTATAAGAAATAACTTCATTCCACTGAAATATTCATTGAAATAAATAGGACATCATTTTAATTTAATTCACCACGAGGACGAACTTTTAAACATCTAATTTCGTACCGGTAAGTTGTTATTCAGGACAATGTCTTGCGGTAAGTTCAAGGAACAATAGAATGGAGTTTCTTGCCGGTTCTTCTCCGTAGATACTGTTTTCCGAATCGGTAGTAAATGTTAAACTGTTATGACGATTCAAAAGTGCTTCTAGAAGTCTAATTGAATAAATAAATGTTTGATTTTGAACAGTGTTTTACCTGTCTGCCTCTTAGTGAGCAGAGCCACCAGCCCTCGCTCCCTCCCGTGTTCTGCTCCAGTACGGTGAGGAGGTCGCCTCGTCTGAATGCCAACTCGTCTGGTGACTCCGCTATGTTGTCGTACAACGCTCGCGCCATGCACTGTAACAAGCAAAAGGTTTTGTTAGTTGGATATCATACAAGGTTTAAAGTTAGTAAGAAATAATATACAAACAATTCGCAATCACGTATAGAACTTTTTTACAAAATGTTAAAAATTAAATTTAGAGAGTCCAAAAAAAATCCAATCTACTTAAAAAATTTTCATGTATGAAAACCACATGATAAATATACACACTTTATTGTAATATGTATAAGGTTTGCCGATTTCTTAAGATGAATGAGAATAAAATTATTCATAAAGCTCTAAATATTAACGCGAAAGATTTAATAAAATATCCCTCTTAAATTTCCTATGCAAGAGTGGTCTAACTAGCTTCCTCATACGGGAAATTTGAATACCTTATTATAAATTTAAGACGCAGGGTTCGTTTGTGCAGCTATTTGAAAGTAGGTTAATGGAAAATTTAAAGTTGTTATTCTTTGCGCTATTTTGCAGAGTACAAAGTGCTAATGAGAAAGAAATCTGAAAAGAAATTTTCTTCAGTATAAAACACGGGTACAATGTTAATATTTTAAAGAGTTGAGATAAAATAAATGTTTTCTAGAGAGGGTGCCGCTACCTATAAACCTAGTTGTCGGTTAAGTGATTGCTTAACCGACAGGAAAGCTCTGGAATTTACTCGATCGCAACACACGTACAGTGTGCACTCTCCCGTAGTGCTTCGTAAATCTAGATTTATTAGTTGAAGAATTGAGTATCAGCTCTACTTAACCTAAATACTTTCAACCGAATGGCAAAGAATTCTTCGTGAATCTTTAAGATTTCAGTGGAAATGTTTTACATGAATGAATTTGGACGCATTTCAGATTTTTAGGCAATTTGATAAATGGATTGAAAATGGTTTAAATTACTACTAGAATAATAATATAACCATCAATATAAATTGCGTGATAAAGTCACCGACGCACGCCAATTTTTCGAAACATTTTTGCACAAAAAAATAATATAACGTACGTAATTTATTGATGGCCTATAACTGCATAACGAGTAACATCCGAGATTTAAGATTTATTTGTAGGGTTAAACGAATATACACGCTATTATTAATAGCCTGTTTATTAACATTTGACACCTTTGCACCCTCTACCAGGCGCACATGTTTCGCATAGAGCTTTCAACGGCATCTATTAAATTTACATCCCGGCAGTACGGTAATATGATTTACCGAATCACTATTACATTTATGCAGAGACAAATTTATTAAATAGGCAACTCATTACAAAATATGCTTCAATGTTTTATTTTAATAACAAATATATAATATATTTTTAGCGAACAGGTACCGGCGGTACCGTACCGCACAATACTTCTTTAATTGTAATTAATTTCAGCACTGAATAAATGTTTATTAATTTTAATTAAAGGAATCTAAGTTATTTCTTATAATCTATCTTAACTACCAAAATAAGCCTTACCGTTATTATAGGCAGACAATTAATAATTAAATTTAAAAAATTAATAACTTTCAGTGTCCATTGCATATAACATTCATATACATTTCTAAATAAAAGTAACAGAAGTGTATTAACATAAAGTAACGGCGTAACATTTGTAAGCCCGTCATGGCATCCCTATCGCGGGATAAATATTGACATGTACGGCACAGCTGCAGCGGAACATTGTCCCAAATCTGCCGATAATGACAGATTGCATTGTGCAACATAAGAGCGTGGGCGATGTTGGGGTAGGCCATGTCCGTTTCCACGACACAATCGTTTATGCAACTGATACGAAGGCTATCAACAAATGAATAGCGAAGATGCACTTAAAAAAATAGAGCGCACGAGTCTATGGGTAATATGGGCATTTTTTAGTCATCTTAAATTCTGCATGTATTATAATAAATATATTTAAAGTCATCCCATTTAAAAATTTAAAATAAAATTTAATATGTAATATAAATAGCCGTAATAACTAACCCCTTTTTTGGATGCCTTCCTTTGGCTAAAGCTTTGTCTGCTACATTTGCACATGTCACAAGGTTTCTTCCTCAGTCCTCGTAATAAACCAAATAATTTAACACTCATCACCATAATAATTATTATTAAAGCATGCGTTTCAATCGAATAACCACAATATACTGCACTAGTGCCAAACAAAACTCAAATATATGAATGGGATACATTCGAACTGGTTTGAGATGAGTCATCTTGCGTACGTCTAGTGACGTCTCACCTCATCTATATAAACATGCTTAATAATATGCTATTATTACCTTATCTTAACTGTAACATGTCCATTAATGAGAATTATTGAATGAACACATAGGTAGTATGTTCTATGTATAAAGTCGATCGTGGTTGATAGAAAAATAAGCACTGTTTCAGCGAAATTCGAATTGGAAGAACTCCAGAAAAAGAACTTAAAATATGTATGAAAGTTGTCGAATATTTTATTGTATTTACTATGTGCAGTATGTGTTGTATGCATAATCTGCAGTTCTCAATCATCTATAAATAAATTGGCGAGATCAATGATACCTTTTATTCTAATAGTATTCCTATTAGCTGATTGCAAACCGAACCATAGGTATCCCTATAAAGGTTGTTCCTATCTTTGTATGGTTCGTTCGTTGATCGTAAAGTATGACAAGGATGCTGCAAGACGGATTCATATGAATCACGGCGCCAGCGTTCGCGGAATCAATGCTATTTAGCCGTGAGTACCGCCGTTAAGTCGTATCGCACGTACCCATGGTCGATGAGGTCATTGACTGACTCTATTCTTTGATAAGGGAAACGTCTCAATGGAAGAGGGTAAAGAGGCTGTTTGTAATACAGATGATTGGTTCAATGTTTGTAGAATAACAACAAAAAAGCTCACTGTGTTATTATTTCAACTGGAAAAATGGCTATAACCACTATAACCAAGAGTCCAAGACATTATCATGCGATCTCTTGGAGATTGCAATAAAATACTAAAAGGATCCATTACTTTTTTCGTGTTCACTAATTATGTATATGTATTTCGTTTTTGTGATCCTTATTGAATCACAAATTATTTTTAAAGCATTTATATACATATATAAATGCTTTAAAAATAATAAAAAATAATCTGAATATATTTCAGAGGAGGTAAAAACTCATTTAAATAGCAGGTACCTATATAAATATTTAATAATTCATGAGAACCGAAATTATTTTATTTATTTTGGTTATTCATAATTAATTAAACATAAAAGGATAGTAATTGTAATTAAATGCATAATTGGTGCATTGGCGTATATTCGTTGTTGCATTTTGCAGAACACAAACGTCATAAACATCTTCTGCGAAGGATCAATGTACACTGTGAACTAACTTCCTGCGTTTGAGTATAAAACGTAAGGACAAACTGTTATCGGAGCTTTCTTAGAAGACCTTAGCAACCGTTTGCGGAAAGTGTAATAGGTAGAATAAATAACCAAATACTCGTGAAATAAATTATAAACAAGAAACCTAAATGCGTTTGGCATAAAAAAAAATATATGTATGTATATGTATAAAACATGTTGCGGTTTGTTTCAAAGAAAACAATAGTTAGGTATCTCAATTCCACAATACAAAACTTTTCTAAACAATAATAATATCCAAACATCCTTAAATACTTTTTTTTATAATAATGCAAGTTTTAATAACAACTGAGAGCACAACATAACAACAATTAAATAAATAATAAAAATAACAACAATTACTGCTTTAACGTACTTATGATTTATGATAATCAGGTGCATCAATAAATTTTTATGCATCAATTAATATTGATAGTTTCCATTATTAATATAATTTAGGCATTTGTAAAATATATCATTTTCTTCTTTTTTCAAAATTAATTGGTATGATAAGCAGAAATACTGTTATATAATATTATCAAACATTTTCATTCGTGTTATCTCTACCAAGATATACCTACCTACCTTTTGTAGTAGGTTACTTGTTAGTTGTTA
The DNA here is from genome assembly GCF_061535455.1 of Colias philodice. NCBI lineage: Eukaryota > Metazoa > Arthropoda > Insecta > Lepidoptera > Pieridae > Colias > Colias philodice. The sequence goes on from NC_143097.1 coordinate 4,440,077, forward strand.
CCCACTTGCAAACAATCATTCTTTGTACTATTTTATAACCTTAATACCAAGGTTTTATAAACAAGAAAATCATATTTATTTGTAACAATGATTCGTTACAAAACAGTTCATAAAACCACAATTTTACTGAATGATTAAACACAGTTTGTTTTGCGGTTATTTCGTTTGCTAATACATTTAAATAGATCTATTAAGAATAAACAACTTCTTATTTGAACCAATAGAATTATTTTTAAAAGGAAAATTTTGTTCATTGCATAATATTTTCCTCATATGGAAACAGTAATCGGAAAACTGTTTATAAATATTTCCAAAACATTCAATGTATATTTGGAAACTCTTCTTGCTAAATTCAAAAGTGCACATAAAAACAGGCATAAAAAAGTCACGATGGCTTGTCCAGTCATCCATTTCGACGCCCTAAGTACGCCGCCATATGGCGAGTCGAAAATCAATGAGAAATGGGGTCTCAATGGCGGGCGGTGACCTACGAAGGTCGGTCTGCTGTAGTACGCAAGGGAATAACGCATGCGTACGTCGATCAAATAAGTTTTCCTATTTAATATGGCTAAATATACATTGATAAAAGACATATTAGGGAATGGTCGTCATTTTGATCAAAAATGTCTTAGGCAAATTAATCTTTATTTAATTCACTAACAAATTCACTATATTATCACCGAATAGACAAGCAAAATTTGCATATCTAACCGGGTCATACGAATCTCTCTGATTGAGAGGCTAGATAGACAGTAGACTCAACGGAAATTTTAGCAACAACCCAATTTAATATCAGACTAAAGTTAGCTACAACTCACGCATAGTTATAAATTATAATCTAATAAATGGAACAAAATAATATGTACCTATATGTAAATGAGGATAGTACAAACTACCTACGCATAGGCGAACAACACACCACAAAGGCAGGTCAGCTGTACATAATTAGTACCTAGAGTGAAACATTTTCGCTCATTAAGCACTGGCTAACTGTGACCGAAATAGCCTGGTAACGTTCGATGTAGACTTGAAATGAACAATAGAGCATACACGAAATTGGTCTGCAATTCGATACACGATCCGGCAGTACGCAATTTGGCAGTTGCCGTTTTCAATCTTCTGTTAATACATACTTTTATTTTGATTTCAAATGAGTATATTTGATTGGTTAGCAATTAATCAAATAAACATGTAATTTGTGAATTGAAACGTAGTTATCTTCAGAATGCAAAAATATGTTTGTATAGATAAATATATGTATCTATAATCTATAATCTTCTTATATATAAAAATGAATCGCAAAATGTGTTGGTAAGCGCATAACTCGAGAACGGCTGAACCGATTTCGATATTTCTTTTTTTATTATATTTCTTGAAGTACGAGGATGGTTTTTATGTAGAGAAAACGTAAACATGTACCACGGGCGAAGCCGGGGCGGACCGCTAGTATATATATAAAACTCAAAGGTGACTGATATAGTGATCTATCAACGCACAGCCCAAACCACTGGACGTATCGGGCTGAAATTTGGCATGCAGGTAGATATCATAACGTAGGCGTCCCTTAAGATAGGATTTTAGAAAATTCATCCCCTAGGGGTATGGGATAGGGGATGAAAACTTATACCATGAAAAATTATCTTTTCCACGCAAAGCGAAGCTGCGGGCAACTGCTAGTTTTATAATAATGTAGTTCCAAAAATATTTCCAATCTCAATTTGAAAGTTATATTTAAACCGCATCTTTTAGATACATGTTAGCCAAAAAACCGGTTGGGTTAAGACATAATACCTATTGATACTTATTTTTTAGAAAATACAATAAGCGACCGCGTTTCACGTTTAAAATCAGGAAATACGGACAACCGACTGACCACTTAAAATAGTCATAAGCGTCGAAGCCATTTTAATATCACGTCATTGATGTAGACGGCGCCAGACATATCATTTACAGACCGCATACATTTTAATTAATATATTCCTTTTTATTTCAAAAGTATATTGAAAACAAAGAACGCAAGGACTTTATGAAACAAGTAACCATTTTCCAGTGTGTACAATGCATCGTTAACCAAAGCTGGACTATGATTACGCTGTCGACTAACACAAACCGAGGAGGCTAGTGAATATAAACATTGCATTTTAAAATCTCTCGTCCAGTTGTTTCAAAAGGTTAAGAAAAAGAAACAACAGAGACGTTATGCCGAGAAAATTTGAGTGGAGTCGAGTGCACGACTCCCGTGCGCTGGTCGCTTCGGTCTGAATGGCAAAAAAACGTCCACGTTTTAAATACATTTTAGCGACAGTCGAGTGAAGTTATGTAGATTGAGGGCGGCAATCAGAATCACAGATGACACGAGACGCATACGAGTGTCGCATAAGTAGCCATAAAAACGCGACCACTTGTAGAAACTCGAGAAGATAATCGCCGGAGATAATGAGTTCGTACACATATGGAATTGCATACATGTCTATGTGAGTGGTTTGTGCTTATTGCAAAAACCACTCGAGTGACACCTCATATGTAGAGTAAGGAACCATAATTTTAAAAGTTTTACGTACCTATTTAATGTAATTAAATATAAAATTTCATTATGTGGTAACATGTAAATTGTAGATATCAGAGAAATTAAAGATAACGAATCTATTGGTATTCCATTGGTATTTTTAGTGTCACTGCGAAATTCATTTTGTATCGAGGTGCAAATATTTTACAGTGATGGTCTCTACAGTGGCAGTAGCTTGAAATGCCACAGGCTTTTGAACTGAAATTGTGTTTAGATTCACTGTTTTGTGCAAACATAGACAGCGTAACAATTGTGTATGTTTAAGCCTCATACACAGACTATAGATTACACTCATTATAATAGAAATACACTTGAATAAGCTAATGAAATAGTGGTCCTATTAGCTTTTACACATAAAAATTATCGTTCAGAAAAACAAAATATAAAAATAAATGTATATTATAGTTACCAAACATAATATTATAACTAAGTAATGTTTTTGAACCACTATAATACACGTGCCAATTGTTTTCTAAAACAAAGCAATTCTATTACGCCCCGCATTATAAAATATGTCACATGCACAAAGTTCCAGATTAAAATTTTAAATTGCTCTCAATTTATTCATCAAGGGAATTGAATAAAAACATTGCAGCACCAAGTTTGAGTACCGAGAGGGGTCGGGTTGAAAGGACCTCCTCTCCGCCAGAGGGTGAAGCCGAGCGAATGCGAAAATAGTGATGCAATTCTCAATCAATCTCTATAGATAAGCGAGTGTTAAATGAATTTAAATTTTAATCAACGTTACAAAAGGTTTCAATTTTTCATCTTGCTCTCCCATCTCTACATAAAACGTTTTATGCAACTGAACTTTGCAGATAATTTAAATGTCGTTGTAACGAAAATGATGCCTTTCAAAAATAGCATTTTATGCAATGAAAACAAATTATAGTGCCGGTACATAAAACGAAAGCTTATTTTATGTGAAATGGAAATTAGGGCATTTTCAAAATAATTATAACATAAAATTTACATAGAAGCATAAAACAGTTGAAGCAGCATGGTTATGACTTTAAATAAAACTTGTAAAGCGCTCGCCAACAGTTTTACGAACAATATAAATAGTATAGAAATTGAGAGCAGGGGAACGTATTCAACCTGATGCATATTACGAAATAGCCAATCAGTAATTAAATAAAACGAAAACAGTAATCGCTTCCCTCTGTCCTCTTTTCTGTTACCCAATTGTGAATGATGCCAACCGATCGGACACTTGTAGCTTGCTGGTGTCTGATTTGGATGTCAGCCAAATGCTTCCTATACTTTATGCTCAAGTACCTTTTGAACTCCATTGCGGGTTATTGCTGGTGACATCGCTCGGTGTTCGAAGCGTTTGTGCAAGATGTTTCAAGATTTAGAATGTTGCAAGATTTGTAATAAACAATTCAATGTGTATTGAATAATTGAATATATCTTATAAGTACATGTTTTGGGTTCAAATAAAAATCTTATAGTTTATAGACAATGCATAAGTGTACTAAAAGCAAGTCTTTCCACAATTGAGCAAAGTGTTATCTTCTTGGTTATCATATTGTATCTACGATTATGATAATTACATAATTATGATTACTATTTTACATTTCTCAACATTGTAAGACGTAGTATAATCTCGTAATTACAAAACGCTTTCATATGCTTCAAACACGAATGTTTCATCCAATTGATAGAGCACGTAGAGCACAGAGAGTGTTAGCCCTTGTTACTGGCGGCTCACAAGTAGCAAGTTGAACGACAGTCCTCCAACGAAACAATTTCGTTGTCCCAACTGCTCTCTGACACTTGAGTGCACTGTGCCTGATTAAAACTCGTCCGGTTCATTCTCTTCGCTTTATTTATTTAAGCATAGCGTAAACCATCTCTTTAAATACAATATTTGTTTGAATAATATTTTTCCTTTCAAGTCCAAAATATTTACACTCCTCTGGACTATGCAAACAAGGCATAAGCTTTAAATGAAGATACTTCTAGACTTTAGCTTTAAAAATGCTTAAAGCGTTACATTTCACTCGAATATGATACCGGAGGTGACGAAACATGATCGCGATGGACTGACCCAAAAAACGTTGCCTATAGATTCCGATTTCAATAAGACGTCCAATAACTTATTTATTTGAGACATTACTCAAAATGAATTATATGAAATGATAATACATATTTATTGGTGAGATATTCTCTTGTGAATTGTGATGCATTGGCAACAATGTAATGGATGGTACATTGAAGATATTTTACGATGTCGTGACTTGTTGTTGCAATTTTGGGATTGAATAATAAAATAAGGGGTAACGTAGGAACATAGATTTAGCATTAGATGGGCTAGACAGTGCTGTATTATGCATTGAGTAGCACCCTAGGGGTCTAGACGAAGCAGATGTTTCAAATTGTCCGAGCAATAAATGGTTATGTAAAAAAATGTATGTACGTACTTACTTATATATAAGTAAAATATGTAGTAAATGTATTAAGTATATTATAATACATCAATTGAACGATTAAATTTCATGTCTGATTACATAGATCGTCCATAGATTTTAAATACTACGTACCTACACGGTAACGGCAAATTTATTGTAAGTAAAGTCTCTTTGTCCGTACCTACTAAAGTATATTTTCCTATTCAAATACCAATCATGATCAATATTAAATACCAATTGAACTATAGAATTTCCTCAAGGTATCACAATATCCGCCGATAGAATGTCCATTAATATCGAACTTATATTGAACTATCAATCTCAAGATTATTCCGCTGCCTGAAGCGATTTAGATTAAAGCTTTGCAACTTTGAGGTGAAGTTTGGAAGCCGGTGTCGGCAGACAACTTAATGGCACCTTAGAGAACATAGTTTCGTTCACGACACATATTGCGTGCATATTATAATAGTTATAAATTACATGCATATGTGCTAATGAAAATTACTATCATTTATAATGCAGTTAGAACTACAACCATATTAGTTCGTACTCTATATATATAACAGTCTAAAGTTTAATGTAACTCTACTATATATTTTATTAATAGAGAATATATATATACTACTCAATATAATTTAGAGTAACTGAAAATTTGTTCGTATTTAGAAGTAGGGGCTTGGAATTAAATTTATTTTACGTGAATAGTATAAACCAAACACGAAAATTTAAATGAAAATGTTCAAACACACGCCCGCTTTTCAATGGCGTTCAGCGGCAGCCACGAGCAAAGTACTTTTTAAATTAACAGGTTCTATCTGCATTCAATCCGACTCATTCATTTAGTCCTACTGTTCATTTTTAATCATTTCCTCCCTCAAATAAGCAGGTTTCTGCTTTCTGTACAAATAATTTAAAATCGAAATACTCACAACGACTTTTCCGAAAATATTCCAAGTAATCCATCTGTTATTTTAAGAACATAGATTAAGCACTATTGAACGTCTGCCGAAATAGAAATTCCGGATTGTTTGATCAGCAAAAAACGACATTTCTCTTTACCGAACATCCACAAAATGATTTTCCGAGCCGTTACAATACGGCGTGTCTTCTTCGCTCCCCCGGGCTAGGCGTCGTCTCTTGACAGGGATAAATCCTGCGCCACCCTCGTTTTTATATCCACTCTATATAGCTAGACGCGGCCAACTCATTACTGTAGTTTTATTCCCCTATTGCACAGTCAAACAATGCTATAAAAAATAGGCAACCATCATTTCAAGACATAAAAGGCTATATGTGAACCCTCTTAATAACAATTGAAGATCGGAACACATATAGGTTTACTGCCCCATTGTTCTTTGTCCGAAAACCGTTGTAATTAGCGTCCCCATCCCGATAGCAACAAAAAGGTGCCTTATTTAGTTGCTCGGTCATGGGGCTTAATGAAGTTATCTAATTTTGTAGCAAAGTTTCAAGAGATATTGTTCTGAGCGTAGGCTTGTACTGATTGTGTAAGTTTTACAAATGAATGGGCAATTGTCTCAAGTATAATGCGTTCGTAGTGTTCAAACAATCTATTATAATGTGACTTATTAATTTACTAATGAGTGGCATTGTCTTCTCAATGTTACATTTCAAATCTTTGTTTTCTTCAGCATAAGAAAAAGTACAACAGATTTAAATTTTAAAAGAGAGAAGTTGTATATAATTGGATGCAAGGAGGCACTTCAGTCCCCTTTCTGTCGTAGATGCTTGTGAAGTCATTCCGAACCACTGCAATTTACCACATTGTCACATTGTCTTTTACCGTCTCAGTTGAAACGTGGCTCGAGTGATATAAGACTTGCTATGATTCCTCGCGTTAGAATGTGGTTAATACTTCTAACAATTACAGCATTCACTACCTTTGTACGTCAAATAGGTACCAGTAGACAAGATGAGTATATTCATTGATTAGAAAATAAAAATGCATTGACTGTTATTAAAATAGAATTTACGATATAGTCTATGTTTAGTAATTTGATTCATTAAAATATTAAAACTTAATAAAAACTTGTGTATGAAATGTCCAATTATGACATAGGTACATACTAAATATCTTACAAGTAGTTTAGGTGCCAAGATATAATATTTTGTCTAATATACTATATGAGATCAATGAATGTGATAAGTCGCTCGTTTTGGTACTCTGCAAAAGGAAACAAGACATGTTGACAAGTTGATTTATAGTCATGTTATGTATGGACTTCTGTTTGACCATCATAACATTATGTTGTTGATTGCTAATGGAATATTTATTAAGTGACGACGATATAAACTTATATTAAGCAGTGTGGATGGGAACTAGTCTTTAACTAGTCTTTTAATTTTTAATTATGTCGTCATAGACTTTCATTTTACGAACGATAGAGTAAAAATTATTTTAATTAATTAATAAACTTATATAATAAATCGCTTTTTATATGTTTAATAACACAGATGGCAGTAGATAATAACAAAAGTCTTATAACTTACTGTATAAGAGCCGTAGCTGGCGACTTATTGATAAAGAATTAGACGGTAGACCCTTCTTAAAAGTACCCACTTAAAGTCAAAAGAGTTCCAATATTCAATGAATTCTAAAACCCGCAATTTCAAATCACTCCAGTTCATTTAATGGTAGGGTTTTATTTGCCTATCATACTTCTTAGTTCTTATATAAAAAAGAAGAGAATTTATTTCTGCCATTGTTCAGTAAGACATAATTTAGATGTTTCTAGATTAACATCTAAAAAAATCTCAGCACAAAATGATCTGGAAAACATTAACAACAGCACGATGTACATAGATAATGGTCGTATGTGTGCATAACATTTGTAGTACTTTCTTAACGTGTCCTCGCAGACTAACAAACATCCTGCGAGACGATAACAAACGCATTTGAATTTCCTAACTCGATAATGGTCTGCCGATACGGGCGTGCGATGGGCCTGGCATGTCATTACTCCCAAAACGTCATGGTACTTCAATCCGCCAAACTGAGTCACTGTCGATGACATGTACCTTATATAGGTACTGGAAAATTTTACAAAACCATTTATTGATTTGTCTCAAGGGTATGGCGGATTGGCAGACTGAATATGATTATGAATATGTGGCTAGACAGCGTAATCGTGGAATAATTGGAATAAGGTAGGTATACGTTTTCTTTTTCTTATATGCTCTGGAACGAAGTGGATTAAGTAATTGCTGAATATAAATATATCTACAATATCTATATCCTTAAATAATCGCACGCATTCTAAGTTGTGTCTGTGAATGAAACATATACGTTTTATGCAATTGCTGTTGTATACATTATACATCTTACATCTATGATATAATCTACTTAGTACATACTATTAATCACTTTAAAGTGAGTTAATTGAATATCGATTAATCGGATCTATATTAAATAATTGATAAATATTCATTTTGTCCCGGTGTCTGCAAGACATAACACCGAGAAATAGATTGCACTATGTAGTATGTACATGAAATAAATTATTGAGGAATTAAATAAATAAATAATAATAATAGAGAAAATTTTTTTAAAGACTGTGTGTGACATGACATGTTTATGCATTAGTGATCAACAAAATTTATATTATAACCGCATAGAATAAATAATCTTATGAGTCAGCTTAGTGACTTATGTAATAGATAAAGCTCAAAAATCACTTTGCTGACTACAATCTAACATCCCCTACGCCGGGGTTTAGGGATGAAATACGAGGGTTGTGACGCAATTGTAAAGACCTCAGATATCTCTTATGCAAATGTAGCAGAAACGCGCTCAAGAGTATCTTTAGCCGAACATAAAAATTCGATCGTAAACATACTTTCGAGGCTTATAAACCGCATTATGAGCGGAATTGAAATACCAATGGTAACACCCATAAACATTTAAGACCTCCCATACGGTTTTTTCATGTCCAGAGAAGGAGTGTCTATTGTTCTTCAAAAATGCCAAAACGAGAGATTCTAATCATCGTTATGGAATGGAATGGTCCATAAAAGACGTAAAATATGTATAGCGTTATGGTCATGATAAATGAAATAAACGTGCATGTAATCGTATTCCGAGTCCCCTAGGCCTGCACTTGCCGAGTCTATTCTGTGACGCTCACACGAATAATCCCCTCAACAGAAGTATTTGCACGCGCCAGCATTATTGATGACAGGCTCTACCATAATTCCTATGACATTTGTGAAGGGTAGGGTTGCATCACACACATTTCTTACATTTTCACATAATTGTTATTTATATGGTAATGCGGTACGTTACTAGTTTCTAATTGAATATAAAATGTATGGTATTACATGATCGGCGCCAGCGGTTTGTAAATGACTACCGCTATAAACATCTGCATCCGTTGCAAATGCGTTAAACCTACTAAAGTAAATCACGTATCCGACCGTGCTGAATTTATACACTATAAAGGGTAATATTTAAATGTTTATTGTGGCCCTTACTATAAAAGCGATGACAAAACATAATGGCTTGCTTTGCTATAACTTGATACTTTATTTCATACGCAATTGACAGCTGCCTAATAAATTAACAATTTTTCATTCCTTATTTAGTATTTCCACTGTTATTAATTTTCTATCATTAAATTATTAACCATCAAAAATTTTTAGTAATTAAAATTAATTTATAGTCCGTCAGATTTCCCGTCCCAATGATTAATTGATTAGTAGGTATATATGCAGAACTAATGTCTAATGGTGGCATATAAAATAGAAAAATAATCCTTGTGGGAAAGAATTCATCAGCCGATACAACTGCGCTGATAACTTAATTATAAACAATAAGAATTAAAATAAACAAAATGGATCTTTATGGATGCCATGTTATGTGGTAATTAAGTTTATAACCCCCAATAAAACTGGTGGAATAAGATATCTTTAGAGATACGAAGTATCTTCGGCCTACGCATCGGACAAACCAAACCTTAATTACTTTACTAATTCAGCATTAGAGGTAATAACACGTATGTAGTAGTGATTAGATTGAACAAGTTACACCCCACAGCAAGATCATTTTATGTTATGTTTATAACACGTGTTCGATAGATAACAATTTTTAAAAGGTATCATGACTAAAGTCCAATAAAATTTAACAGTATATCGATTACTGAAACCATTTATTATAACCTTAATTTACATTACTGTATCTTGAAGTAATCTTTAATAATCAATTACTCAAAGCCTGTTAAAATGCTATTTTAATCAATATTGGATCTATGACACAATTAATTAGAACATGCAGGAATGCTAGCAACGCCCCGTAACTAGATACGTAGAGCACTTGCCTCTTATCAGAAATCGATTTAATACGCCTGTGATACGGAATTGTAACTATATTAGGTTCTCAATAATCCAGACAAGCTTAGAATGCGATGCCAGATTATTCCCGAAGCATCCGGATTGCAAGCTATATAATATATATCTTCATTCATTCATTCATATAGTATTAGAAGGTATATTAAATGCTCATAAGAATAGATTAGTAATATTTAAGGACAATCGATTATGAAAACGTTTTTTTCTTAAAATACATCATATCAAAGTCGACCAAGAATTAACATTTTGTTATGAAATTCATATGTATTATTGCGGTCACTGGCTAAGTGGGGGTTCCAGATTATCGGGGTTCTAATATAATACTCATATTTTAAAGATAAGTAAATTGAATTAATTATTAATCTTACTTAAGAGCAAAGATTAAAAAAAATATTTGAATGGTAGAGTTACATATGAATTTATAAATAACTATATCTATTTATACTGGGTCGACCCGGACAAAGCGGCTTACTAGATTTATACGCATTTATTTGTATAAATTTAACTTTTTCATAACTTTTTATACCTATCTTTATTTGAAAACAACAGTTCACATGTCTCTAGGTGCGCTCTATGTAACATAATACTACAGTGCAGTAATGATTTTTGAATCAATCCATTATTGCGTTGTTTTTTTTTTTTTTTTTTTTTTTTTATTGTACAATAGGGGAGCGCTTGGCCACAATCTCGCCTGATGGTAAGCTGAGATGTGGCCTAAGATGGAGCGCGCTTCCCTAAAATGTACCTGTTCACTCTCCTCTTGAAGACCTCCAAATTGTACTCGTCGGGGAACACAGATTCAGGAAGCATGTTCCAGTCCCTAGCGGTTCGAATAAAGAATGACGATCCGAACCGCTTTGTCCGGGTAAATGGAACGTCAACCATGTGGCGATGCCTAGAATCTGTGCGCCTCGACGAACGATGGAAAAATGGGGATGGCGGAATTAGGTCGTGCAATTCCGCAGCGCACTCTCCAAAGTGTATCCGGTAAAAAACCGATAAACTTGCCACTCTGCGACGGTGGGCGAGGCTCTGGAGTTTTTTGCCTACTAGCTCATCGTCGTTTATTAGCCTCTTGGCACGCCTCTCTATCGCCTCAAGTGTCTCCAGCTGGTATTTGGCAGATCCATCCCAGAGGTGAGAGCAGTATTCCATGCACGAACGGACCTGTGCTTGATAGAGGTTGAGCAACTGTCCCGGGCTGAAATACTGCCTCACCTTTGCCAGTATACCAAGCTTTTTTGAGGCTACTTGGGCTTTTGATTCAATGTATGAACCAAAGTTGAGAGTAGGCGTTAAGGTGATACCAAGAAGCTCGAGGTGGTCAGTTATCGGTACGGATACACTTTGGAAGGACGGAGTTAAGTTGAATGGACTCCGTTTAGCGGTGAATAGACACGCCTGGGTCTTGGTCGCATTGAACTTGACCAGATTGGCCTCGCCCCATTCGGAGACTGCCTGTAAGGACAAGTTCATGCGTTCGACCATCGCCTCCCGTAGAGACTGGATTTGTGCCGTACTGGCTCGCGCGCTGGATGCGTATCTCTCCACAACGGTGCTATCGTCTGCGTACCCATAGATACCGGGTTTCAGCAGATCGTTAATGTGTAGCAGGAATAGTGTTGCGGAGAGAACTGATCCCTGAGGGACCCCGGCATTAATAGCCAATTGGTCGGACGAGCAACCGTCGACGACTACTCGAATCGACCGGTCTCTCAAGAAATCTGAGATCCATGCGCAAAAACCAGTAGGCAGACCGTACGATGGAAGCTTGCCAATAAGACTATCATGCCAGACCCTATCGAAGGCCTTCGAGATATCGAGGGAGACTGCGAGTGCTTCACCATGATTCTCGATGGCCTCACTCCAGATATAGGTGGCATACGCTAGAAGATCCCCAGTGGACCGATTTCGGCGAAATCCGTATTGGCGGTCACTGAGTAGATCGTTCGCTTCTAGGTGTGCCATTAGCCTGCTGTTCAGTACACGCTCCATAGTCTTGCAGAGTATGGACGTGACTGAAATTGGCCTATAATTGGAGGGGTCGGCACGACTGCCTTTTTTGGGCACAGGCTGCACGTTGGCAAGTTTCCATGATTTCGGTACTTTTCCAGTCATCATCGAAAGGCGAAAGAGGCGTGTCAAGACAGGAGCGAGCTCAGGCGCACAGGTTTTAAGCACTATGGCTGGTATTCCATCAGGGCCACTAGCTTTGTTCACGTCAAGATTTCGCAGCGTTTTCAGAACCTCAGTCTGACGGATGCGAATTTCTGGCATGCTCACCTCGCATCCAGGTAGACTGGGAGGTTTGGCGCTTGCGGGATCTAGACGTGAATTTTCTGCGAACAGGGTAGCTAGTAAGTTCGCTTTCTCCGTGGCAGTGTGAGCCAGCGACCCGTCTGGTTTCAGCAGTGGAGGAAGTGAGGGGCGGCAGAAATTCGATTCAACCGACTTTGCCAGGGACCAAAACGCTTTGCTACCAGAAGGGTAAGAAGCCAGTTTGTTCCCTATACGGCTAACGTGGTCAAATCGAGCTTTCCGTAGAGCCTTTTTGCAGGACTTGGCGGCCCGGTTGAAGGCTTTCTTCTTCTCAGATACGTCCTTGGCCTTGCGGTGTCGAGCATCAGCCCAGGCTAGATATGCTTCATGTTTAAGCGCTTCAGCGCGTCTACATTCAGCTCTGAACCAGGGTTGAGCTTTGCTGGACGTGGCTACATCGGAGAATGGAATGTAGTACTCCATTCCCTGCCGCAGCACATCAGTCACAGCATCCGCACAGGTTGAAGGGTCTTCAGAAGAAAAGCAAACAGGCCGCCAGGGATAAGATGCAAAGAAAGAACGCATCTCGTCCCAATCTGCTGACTTGTATCGCCACACGCGCCGAGAGCCCCTGGGACTGGGATCGGGCGGCGAGTAGACAGATACAGATTTCACCAGACAGTGGTCGGAGCTGCCAAGCGGCGATGAAATCGCTACCGAGTAACGGTCTGGATCGGTTGTCAGCAGAAGATCCAAGCAATTGGCTGTATGGCTCTCAACATCAGGAACCCGCGTCGCTTCATGAACCAGCTGGGTGAGATTTAACGCTATAGCGAGTTTACGCGTCTCTCTCCCAGCGAGGTCAGTGCACTGGTATGGGTATAGCCACTCCTGGTGGTGGGCATTAAAATCCCCCAGAAGCACTAGCTGAGCGGAAGGGTATTTGTGTTGAGCAGCATCCGCCGCCTCACTTAGGTACTCTGTGAGCCTGATCGTCTCCTGGTCTCCGCTGTGCGCTCGGTAGACACAAGCATAGATGAGTTTCTCTAGGCCTGTGTCCACCAGCATCCAAAGTACAGAGAAATGGGGGTCTTCAAGGTAACGGAGACGCCGACAGCAGATGTCGTCACGTACGTACGCGCACACACCTGACCGAGCTTTAAAGTTATGCTCCAGGGTGTAGCCGGGATACAATAGGTACGCCTGATCAGACGGACATCTAATCTGCGTCTCCGTGAGGAACAAGATACAAGGCTTGCTAGTCTCTAGGTGGAAGTGGACTGCAACGAGGTTGGAGTGTAGACCTCTGATGTTAGTGAGGTCTACTTTCAGCGAGAGGGAGTGCTGCCGCTGTACAACGTTTTTCTTGTACCTTGTCTTTTTCATTATTTTAATGGAGAGTGAAGTAGGTGTGAAGACGGCAGTGAATCGAGGCGCTATACTTCTAGACCTGAGACGCACATTCAGAAGCTACACTTATGGGGACTAGTCTGGAGACTGCGGGGACGCCCGAGCCCCCCCAAGGATGTCCATAGGGCCCTCTCGTCCGGTCGCCAACCGGCACTATGGCGCATCTTGGGATTTTTCGCTAGTTGGCGGGGCAGCCTTTCACATGTGGCTAGCACGCTACTTGGGCCCCCTACTGACTAGCGGTCGGCCAGCGGTGAACCGTGCCTCGGATCCCGCTACCCTCCATGACTAGTCTCCAGGTGCAACAACATAAGTGTGCGTCAAATCGTCCAGGTTGTATAAGCGCAACTGATTCGACCCGTCTTCACATGGGCTACATCAGCTTCATCGTGTCGGAACGCGGACGCTTGGCGACACGGCTTCAGCTGATGGGTGGTCATTATAGCCGCGACGATTGTCTCCCACCATGTCACCTGATTAGCACCACCCAGGGGCCACGTGTAGGGTATCCATACTCCGGGTAAACTCCTACGGACGAAGGTGACTCGGCCCCCGGCGTTGTGTTATTTATCAATAATTGTATTCAAATATTAATCATAATACACATTATGCAAGCAAATAAATTAATCTCAATGACGCACTGCGTCTGACCGTCAACGATGCTCCTATACGCTAGGCGTTTAAAATAGGATAGTGTTAGAATGAGAAGCGTTGACACACTGATTTATTACAATTGCTTCAACAAACACTGTGCTAGTGTGGCTATTAAAGGAATTGGTGTTGTAGGGATGGCACAAAGGATAGAGATTCGCGTGATTGTGTGGAGGCGCCAGTGTTGATAGCAAGGCACCCTACGACCTTGCGCCCGCGTCCGTCGTCGCGACATGACGCTAGGGACGCTCTCTCGAATCTGATAACACGGAATGGACCTGACTTCCGATCTCATTTTATACTATAAATATTCGTTTATTGTTTATAGCCAATAAAACTATTTTAAGTGTATTATATTTAAGTGCGCAATGCGCATTGATGTTATACGGTAATGAATGGGTTATTTACGTCGAACTCTACATTGTATAAATACCTTATATGCGATAGTCGCTAAGTAAGCTTCAATTATAAAATACACATTTGAAGTGAATTTCTAAAAACACGCATTTATTTTATTTCATTCTTATTTAACAAAAATATAAAACAATTTAGTGACCATTTAAAACATTGAACTAAACTAAATAACCTTTAAAACAAAGTTAAGTCTAGCTAGATGCACAGCCCTGTATTAGGAGAATAGACAAGATCCGATATGCCGAATGCTAAGATACATGGCGCCTAAGTATGCGCCGGCGCACGTAAGTACATCTCGTCAAGCAACCAAGCTCGCTGCTTCGTATTGCACGCCTCATAAGCGAAGCGTTGAGGTGGGTACTACTGTCACTTCGCGCAAAACATCTGATTTTTCAAACTTAAAATGTCTTTATGTATCGTACATTGCACTTGTAAGATAATACATACACACACATATTAAGAAAAAACACTATTTTTAACGTTCATGATATTTTTGATGTCATTTTTGTTATTTAAACTAGTTAAAAAACAGTTTAAAAAAGTTCTGTCTTGGACGTCCGTGTGTCTGTATGTGCGGATCCTTTTTCTTGTTAACACGATAGCGACCGAAATACTTTACTAATCGAGTCTTTTTTTCTCTCTTACGCTTGAGTATGCTCAGGAATAGAACCCTTTCATTTTTCAGGGTCTGATTCGATGTGGTTTAATTGTTATTAAATAAACAAAAATAATAATTAATAAATATTTATTAAAAAAAAATTATGAGGCGTGCACTTTTGGATTTTCCAAATTATTTTTTTATATCTATTGGACAAATGCTATTTAAACCAAAATACTAGACTGGAACTTTATTATTTATACTACCTATTTTTTTAATATAAATTGAAGGTGACTCTACAATTACATATTTAGTTTTAAGTGCTTTGTTAATAGCATAAGCTTTTATTCTAAGGATCTCACAGGTAAGTAGGTAGCTCTATCTTCTAGTGTAGGTAATGATTGTATTGTATAGAGCCCCACCTCTATACAATATTTTTAATAAATCAACGTAGCACTAATCTAAATCATACCGCATCTGGAGTAAAAATAAATGGTTACCTTTAATACGACACTACATCATCCGATACATACACGTAACATGCCACTTGCGATACGCCAAGAGCGAGATTACACCTAAGATACAAATCCCTCCGTAAACAAAAGATTCTCATCGATTGTGTTCCTAATAACACGAAATTCCAAACCCTATCACCTTGTAATAGAGCATATTTTATCCGAAATACACCGCTAAGAAAGCTAAGTGTCTCATAAAAGAAACACCTGGAGGCGGCATAATCCTCGGACGCAGGATTATTTATAAACCTAGGGTTTAGATACTTTCTTATAAAATAAACAATGATGAAAGATATAGGCGTATTTATTAGTCTGACTTCGTATTATTATAGCAAATATTTTCTTTCACTATCTTCTGTTTATTTTAAAATATTGAAACTTTAAGAAATCAAGATATAGTATATATAATACAATTTGCAATTTATACAAATCATACATTATAAAATACAAGTATAAGGTTATTTTAAAGTGCAATTTGCTGTATTTGGAAATAAGTCAAACATCAAAATAAATGTCGACAAGTAAATAATTCTAATGTAAGAAAATGATAGTAAACATTCTCAATAAATCGATATATAAACACAAGTGCAATTTTAAGGTCTTAGATATTTCCTGGCGCTATTCCACCATCGTTGTTACCATATTTATAAAATCTTCGCCATTTACGGCACAAAGGGAAAGGTATGAACAGATTGATTTATTCCTTTGTGCTTGATCAGCGCTATTCATTAGCGATCACATATCCATCAATGTGGATATGGGTACATTGAGATGGCCTACAAAAGCTAATACAAAATTCCACGATGTATGATATTTAATGTGTACTGTCATACTATACATTAAACTTTTAAATGATGCAGAACAATTTCTGTAGATTCATGGTAAATATAAATAAATAAATCGCACATATTTTTAAACAAACTGCAATATCAAAATAGTACAGAATTTGAAGCTCACATGCAAGTCATCGGATAAACAGAAAGCTAGCGCGTTGATGAATAGTGCTTGATATTAAAGGCAACCATATTGCAAAGAACTCTACATTCCAAATGTATAAAGCAAGGATTAACGTTGATTTTTTATTCACACGCTGCGCAAATTAGGAAGAGGGATTCAGAAAAAAGTTCAAGAGAAAATGAGGACAGTTTTTAATTCCGGATACTGAGAGGAACTTATACATACGGTTGTGAATGAGACCCGAATCTCGATACGATTTATTCAAAACAACTTACATGTGACGTACTCGCGCTATGTATCGTGTATAGAATTCCCTTGTCGGCCGTGAGCGTGAAAACTTAATGTCTGAAGTACTAAAACTTGTTCTGAAGCTTACAGCACTTTAGCTAAAGTGTTAGAAACTCTTATCTTTGAGTCAAATTTTTACAAAGTTTACGAGAGCAAAGTATCTCTTTGGCAATAAAGAAATTACTGAAAGATGTAGATTGAAAATATATTATTTTGCGACAAAATACAACAGAAACGCTGATTGCTAATAATCTTATCTATTTCAAGGTTACCAAATGATAATATTAAAATTATACACTCCCTCACGTAGTACAATTTTTACAATCTTGATAAGATAGCCAACATTTTAATTTATTAGAGTAAATTACACGTTATAAATATATTTTATGTATGCGTATAGAAGCTTTATCTCGATGGTAACTAGATTACATGTTTGAGTAAGCCTTTGTGGATGTAAACAAGGGGCTGCAGTGTCAATAATGAAGTTAAAATAATAATTTCGGTTGGGCGATTTTCATTGGGCGCGATGCAAACGCAGCGGGGCGCCAGGGCGCGAGGGCGGTAACGAGATGAGCGGTCACGCAACGCTGTCCGCGAGAGATAAGCGACCCCTAGCCGAATAACCTCATAACTCTCTGTAATGTCGCAAACAAGTTAAATTAGCCCCATTCATATTAAATGTTAACTAACCTTAACGCTCTATTAAAACTAATGGACGATTTTACGATTTTAGTGGGATTATACAAACAAATTGGGTTATTAGGATCCATTGTAATTAGGTCACAACTATTCATCCTTTTGTATTAAACGATTTACGTATAAGTGGAATGGTTTTGTCATAATATATCTCGATTTTATTGAATATAAAAATAGATGCTTACATAACTACCTCATACCAATATTAGGTCACCATTGTAATGTAATTCCAGAAGATAAAAACAAATGTATGTAAATATATTAGAGAAAGGCATTGCCTCGGGCCTGGCAAATAAATAAAAGCAATAAAGCGGGATCGGCGCCGGGTTTCCAATCAGCGATATTGACGGATCAAAATCGTTGAAGCTATTCTAATCTTTTATTTGTTCGCACATGTACAATCTCGTTCATCACAATAGATGATCATATATATAATGTATTTCAGCAAAGCTGAAAATGAAACGGATATTCATTCCTCGCTCTTTTTCATACGTGATATTAAAGTATGTTCACTTTTGTTATCCCTAGGTAAACTTTGCGTCTTTGTTCTAAATCTCTAATAAATTATTTCGTTCAATTCTAAAATAAAATAAAATTACGTTCGTGTACTTCCAACTAGATTTCGGCGACTCCCCGTTTTATGATTTTCGAAATACTCTGATTTGCTTTCGAAAACAAAAGTAGCCCGACCTATTTACCAGCATAAATGCATATGAGCAAATGAAAATTTAGTTGAAGTCCAACCATTTTAAACATAAGCCGAATTATGACGACAGAGAGTCGAACATTAAAAAATATATATGTATGCTATTGTTACAAGTACTCTACATACTTTCAAATGCATTTGTCCTTTGTGCACTGAAATAGTGAGTACGTTGTCCTTATTTATCCCAAGGATTTGTGTTTCAGAAAGCTGTTATTTTGACATTTTATACTGAGATACATTATTTTTATATTTAAAGTTAATGCACTGCCGCTTGCATGCATTACAATAGTTATCGTTGACGGTTGTACTCCTAAACTCTCAACTGGTATTCAAATGTATATTGTTATTTTAGATACAACCACTCGTAGCAGTCACACATGTTTGAACATTTAAAGCCTATTTAGATACAGATAAGACAGGTCAGTCCGACTCTTCCTCGTACTATTTCGACTGTTTGTTTGACTAACACACAGATATCCGTTGTTGGATCTTGACCAAACATCTTGGGATTATTTCCAACTTAAATAACTGTGATGTAAAACAGCGACGTGTTATTGTTAACAAGGAAAACCTTAAGTAAATATATCTTCTTGATGTATTCTTCAAAAGTCTGTTCTTAGAATAGTGTAGCATTATTATTCAGAGCAATGATTAATTCTAATTCGGAGTTAAAATAAAGACTGTGTGATTAATTCTAATTCGGAGTTAAAATAAAGACATTGTTGAGCTTGAACAGTAAGTAATATAAATAATACTCATAAATTAATAGTCCAAATTATAGCTGCCCCAAAATCATCGTGAAGATTTTAAAATATCACTACCTACATTAAAGACTAAAGAGTCACCCACAGCCTGTACCAAAAGGTATATAATATAAAACTAATAGAAAATCATAGACCATCTGTTATATTGCATTCATCGATGAATAGATTGTCACAACTCACACCCATATCAGGGAAATTCCTATCGTATCGATCCTGCCTTTGTGTCGTTTAATCAATAATTTAATAACGCTGCCAACGCATACCCATAATAGATTGTATTCTTTGACATAGAATGTTTATTCTACATAGTATACTAAGAACATTCCACTATGTATATGAAAAAAACATGAATATAATGTATAAACATAGGGCTCACCATTGGTCATCTTTACTAGACAACGCAGAAAATTTGAGTAAGATTTCAGGACTTCAGGTGAATGATTTACGCATAAAAAATGTAATAATTTTTTTTTCTGTTATACAAAGAAGCTGATTAGTAAGGATACATATACATATAACAAATGTACATACGAATTTAATTTATTACATCATAACTGTTCGTTGATAAAAACTCAAGAAAAGAATGTTCATGTTTTTGTCGCACGTCACTAAAAGCAACATATGAACTTAGACGTCATATCCCGTTCGCAAGTTTTATTGCCCTCTTATGAGAGCCGCCATGTGCAGGAATCTACATAAACCACACTGTAGGGCTAATTTCATATTCGGAAGTAAACGAAGATCAAAAGTTGCAACGCGTAAACGTTTTATAGCCATTTTTTTAAAACTCTACTATTTTGTATATTTCCTTTATAAGTATATGTACTAGCTTCAGCTTCGCCAAATGGAGTCTAATGGGAATGAGATGTTTCATCTCAGCAGAAAGTAGCCTAAGGGGGACAGGACTTATGTCTTGCTCATGCTCCTGCCTGTCAACTATCTTCAAACATAAAAATCATATCATAAAATTACTGAGACTTTACCTGAATAAAATACGAACATACACACTTTCGCATTTATAAAAAAAGGTTATCTATTTTATTCGAGTCAATTTACTATTTAAAATGTTAATTTAAGTTTACTGATTTTATATTAGAGCTGGCAACCGAGCACTCTAGGACATCACTCATTATCCGGTCCATCCACCAATTTAATGCAGCTTTTATTGGTTAGTCATTAGTAAATAAATATGCAATAAGTTAATTAAATATGTATATTTTTATATACCTATGGAAATTTGTTATATGTAAATTAAACTTATAATTTTCCTGGAGCTGTAATTAACACAGAAATCGCTTCCCAGTTAACAAGGAAAAAGAAAGTAGCGTATCGTAAAAGTAACTTGCGAAGCAAACTGTACTAATAGATTAAAGTCAAGAAACGTGTTTGCAAGTGTGACCTCAATTATCATTATTCGCTTAATCAATCGTTAACCGTTATTTGGCTAGCGAAATCTTTAGGTTATCGATACGAAATCGATTTTGCGAGTCTGCATGTGAAACCGGAACGAAGATCGAATCGTGTGACGAATTAAACATAAATTAAAATGCCTCGAGCTTGTGTATAAATACAATGAGATTAAAGTATGGCTAATGGCCATGAAATGAATTTATCTTTTTATCTTTTGAACAATTTAAACATTTAAAACGTAGGTACGCGTTGGTCTTGCATAAGTCGCATTAAAACATGGTTCACAATAAAAACTAATTACAGTCTAGACAATGTTGACTTAAAAAGATAAACTACATATAATATATTTCTGCACAATGTATAAATTGGGGACAATGTTTACGAAAATGTGCATTCCTAAAGTCTAGACTCTAGACACTATTAACGACACGATGTAGATATTATGTCGCTGACAAAGTCTCCGATTTTTTTATTTTATTTTATTATTATATCTTTATAGACAAATTAAACTATACATAGGTACTTTGACTGTTACATAATAATTAGAAATAATGGTCAGCATCATCGTTTATAAAAGATTTCTTGCAAAGTAACCTAGCAAGGAAAAAGTTAATCTCGGTAACTATTGGTTCGAATTGAAAGTTATTGTTGGCTTGGAAGTTGGAATGTCCATTTGTAGAGGATGACTATAGGCTGTATAACAATAACAATAATCAATATTCCTATAATTAAATATTATAATGACATATGGACATAAATATTTTTTATAAAATAATGACGAAATATACCTATGTCTATTTACCCTGGCATTTATTTTACAAATCCCTTGAAGTTTATTTTACGAAATTATATCAAAACTTCAACCTCATTCCTAGAAATATCATAATATGAACATTGTAGGTAGCTAACCGCATGAATCTAGACATGCAAAATAGCTCACGGATGTAACTAAGTATTATACGCATATTATATTTCAGACCGTCAGCAATTCCTTTGTTATAAATGCAAGTTATAAATGAGTAATATTATTCCGTATGTGCGAATTGTCCATAAACGCAATAGGTATAAATATTTCAAACAAAAACATAATTTTCTTGTCATTCAGCTAAATGAGAAAGCGCGAAGACTTTGCATACTTAAGCGTTCATAATAATTAATAATGAACGCGAACATTTATCGCGAAAGTCACATAAAACTATCCTAAGCAGCCAATAATAAACAAAGTTATAGGTAGAAACTCAAAACGGACAGAGAAAAGCGTAACTAACATCGCTCAGCTGTTATTGATCGTTTGTGAGGGACTAGGGAGGGACGCACCGTCTTGCTTTGACGGCTCATTTCTACATGTCGTGTATCGCTTAACCCTGCCACTGGCAATGGAATAGTCATCGTGACGTGCCACAATTGAGAATGAAGACAAATCAAGAGTTGCATAGAAAACCTCGACATTCACAATGGCCAGACTATTTATAGCTTTCAGAATGCCTCGCTTTATATAAATGCAGCTTATAGACTATGAAGTGGTATTTTCAATGTTCATATACAAACACATCAGTCTTGTTTTGAAATGTCAGGAGGAAGTTCAGGCCTTTCTCGAAATTTTACATAACAATTATTGAGTTCATTTGCTACCCTTGCATAATGACATTCATTGGGTACAACCAGTAGCTGACCTTTCATATTGAGTACTTTCCACGGTCCTTGCCGTGAGCGATCTGAGACTCAGCTGATTCATATAAACTATGGCCAAAATTACGTAAACTTTACTCATCAAGATTAGTCATTCATTCATAAGTCATTTTATATTAAAAAATTCCATCGTCCATTTGGCATCGAATTATCTTGCAAATTATAGGTATGTACTTATATTATATCATAATTATATGTAATACAATATATTTTTTACATCATTTATTATTTACTATATTTCAACCATTCTTTTTCTCAATATATTGTCTTAGGAATTATGTAGTTTGAATCAGTGTATTTTGCTGTGTAGTATCAACTGCATAGAGAGCAATCGGGAACCAACCAAAATAGGGAACTAATAAAAATACGTTTAGTTGGAAATTCTAATAAACACTCTATACATATGTAGGTTTACTGGTTAGGCGCAAGTTGTACTAGATTTACGATGACAACATTGGCTCCGCTTCAATTTTACTAAGAAACGCGTCAAAGGGTCAATAAAAACAGTGTAGGCTGAGCGCCTGGGCGGTCACTTTTTTCAACACTTGCGGGAACAAGTCCGGTATAGAAGGAAATCGTACAAAAAAACCTGTTAATGATCGTGGTTGTGTCATGTTTGAATGAATAAATTAGGACGGTTAAAAATGCGCTTACATGGACACAAGCTGAACAAAAAGTGAAAATGTATTATATCTTTTCCTTTATTTCATTGCGTAGATGAAAAACGTATCTTAATGTTATTAAAAGTTCACTCAATATTTGCAAATATTTACTAAGTAGTAGGCATATACATAATACAACTATATGTAATGTATGGGTTATTACTAATTAAGTGCATTAAACATATTATCTTATCTCAGCATTCCGCTAAATCATTCGGTCCCTTTATTGAAATACCGCTCGGTCTATTTGAACCCAAAATAAAACATGTGGCATCCAAAAGGGCCGCAGGGCGGTCACTTAAGAAAATATTTGCACAAAAAGTAAAAAGTTTTCCGAATAAAACCATTAAAAACAACTGCAACGACCTCGGGCGGCCTTCCAAATTCCAGCATTCAGAGAATGCAGCTACCTGCTTTTAAACCATAGATATGAAGCCGACAAATATGCGCAACCCGACCTAATTCGATTATTGATCAGGGAGCAGCCTCCGAGCGGAATGGAGCGACCTTTCGAAACCGATAGAGTAATGCTAGTGACCCAGTACGTCAAGTGACGTACAAACAAATATGCGCGGCCATATGGTTTCGCCTATTGCAGTCAAGTGTTCATTTATGGACGAAAACGTTTGCGGACGCCATCTATAGAACTATTATGTAGCCGGCCACTTAGCTTGGAATGCTAATATTGTAATTATCATAATTCCTACCTGTAATAATGTTGGCTTATTATAATAATATTATTCGATCACACGTTGCAATGCAAAGCCTTATTTTGTAATCTATGTTGAGCTTTTAATATCTACAAAGTGTACTTCAATAGTTTTTCATCATGACTACAGCTAGAACACTAAATACACTTTTAATAAATATGTGGATATATTAGTGTCCGACCGAACTTTCGGTTTCGGTTTCGGTTTCGGCCGAGTTTCGGCCAAAAATCAAGTTTCGGCCGCAGTTTCGGTTTCGGCCAAAATCGGCCGAAACTTTTGCCGAAACCGAAACTTATTTCGCAAGTTCAGTGAACTTAGTTCACACACGTTCACGCTCGCCTAACTTCGTTTTCCTCGGCAACGCTTTGACGGACGCTGTCAAAGCGTTGGTTGACCCACGCTGGTGGAAACAATTTTTGATTATCTATGTTGAGATTGGAACTGGGTGTAATAGTAATTAATAATTATTATTTTTATATAAGAGGTACCTAAAAGAGACTGATTATTCTTCTAAGTACAAATATCAATCCAAAGTATTAAAGACTCTTTAATAAAGAGAAAGATCTCAAAATACCAAAACTTAGTATTTAAAGTAACAGTAACAATTACTGATTTGATTTAGATGACTGATTTTACTGAGAACTTAATTTGAAAAAATAATAAAAATTAAAGTTGTTATTCTTAATATTTTAAAAATATTATTTTTTTATTTTATTATATTATTTTTAAATAAATGATTACAACAAATTTAATATATGTACTGTGCTTTCATTTCATGCCCTAATTAAGGCAAAATAGTAGGTAAAATGCACCAAAGTTCAGTATTTTTAGAAATTTCATACTTGACCACGTGAGTTTCGGTTTCGGTTTCGGTTTCGGCCGAAACTGAAGCCACGGCCGAACATTCGGTTTCGGTTTCGGTTTCGGCCTGGAAACCAGTTTCGGTCGGACACTAGGATATATGCAATTTTTCCGAATAAATACGATATTTAAGGATTTGATATAATAATGGCTAATTATGGAAATTTTGTATCACACCTTGTGTCTAAGGGCAGCTAATTTTCACAATTATGTAAGATAACACAACTTTCACTGAGTACCAGAACAAAGGACGACAGAGAATACTGAGACCAATAGAAATTGCCGCATGACACGTCTGATTTTATTGTCTGCCCTGACGCGCACTTTGTCGGCGGCATGAACAGCTCCAAGTGCGCAGACGTAACAGCTCTATACAATAAACTTAATGAAAAATGAAACTCACTCGCACAGTGATAAAGTTACGGCTCTAGCAATCATTATTCAACTCAGCTATTACTTATGGAAGTATTTCAGTCGTGACCGCCCGGTTTTTAGCAAAGGAGGCGTTCGCATTGTGTTGCACGAAACGTCTTCATAACTTTGAAACCGTAACCGATAATTTGTATGAGCTGCCGAGAAAACGACTCTACAATATTGCTGAAGTACAATATAAACTTTGGATTATTTCAGTTCGTTCTAATATCTCCAAAATATTAGAGAACACTATAGGCCGATTATTAAATTCAAAGTTTATATACCTCATCGATACAAAAATAATGTATACCTACTATCAAAGGCAAAAATTACTCACGCTTGTGACTTAAATAAATTTTCATGAAGGACGCACCTGGAACAATGAAAATGTAATCAGTATTATATCAATAACATAAGAACGATATAAATATCATACAAATCGTTCACACAATTACATTCAGTATACGTCGACGTGCATTGTGTATCACACAAAGGGTGTAAGGAATAAACGAGTATAAAAAGTATCAATAAACAACCTTCGCTTGATTTGTAAGCTTTAGCTCTTAAGTTGAGGTACATAAGAGTTCTTGGCGCGTGCAAGTTATTGGACGACATATTATGAGAGGTTCTATTATTTATTGGATCATAGTTTCGGAGGTTATCAACCTGGCTTCTGGTTCCTGCAGGATAACAACGACAGATAACTGTACCGTGAGATTGTTTGCCGACAAAACGATTATATAAAGTGATAGTATTTAAGAGAAGAGAAAGTAAGATAGCTAGTATTCGTCTGCGGAATTAAAATGATCAGAGATGTTATTAAGGTTATAAGTTAGAGATAGACTACAATCATCGCTATCATAATAAATCAGTATAATGATTGTAATAAACAAACTCGTTCCGGAGAAGCTGTCGGTTCGGCTGTAAATAAACAACGTGCCATTAAATTTGCATATAGCCATATGTCTGCAGGATGTGAACGAAATCGGGTCCGCTCGTAAAGCGACCGCGGCTTTCAGCTTAAAGGTGTAATGGCCTAAAAATTGGACCGCGTTGCGCATTCGAAAAATTAAACTTCACGCATTCGAGGCAGCCTCTGTCGTTATTTTGAGCTTTTTATTACTATTGTTCAATGTTTTATATATATTTTGTACAATATATTATATTATGTTCAAAACTCGTTCAAAATATATAATTTTAAACCATTCCGTTGAAATAAGACGAAAATAAACACGAAAGAGCATTTTTATTTTGACTTTGTCTATAAAATATGTATTAGCACAGACTAATAATAATATACTACGTATACAAGTATTAGCAACTTGGGAGGGCTGAGGGCGGTATCGATAAAATACTTTAAACGTGGGTAGGTACGTGGCTATTATACTGTCCGCAGCATTAGCAGAAGCACTTAAGAAAACAGCAATTAAATGTTTACCTTTTAATACACATAGAATATGTATGTACACCGCAAATTAAAATACTTTTTATCTTAGGGATCTCCGAGAGTGAGTTTGTTAGTAACCAAATCTGAGACTGTTTCCATTAATTGATACCTGTGTTAGATACCATTTTTTCATTTCATACCTACTACGGATACAAAAATACACATTCTATATATTTTGATTATTACCTATATTAAACCTCTAAACATCTATGTAATAATATAAAAAGGGTCAGGACGGGAATATACTTGAAACGTTGTGTTAAGTTTTTCTTTTTCAAACTAAAATTTCCTATTTATTCATGGAGTAGTTACGCGACAATGTAAGCCAACAGGTGTCACAAAATTGTTTCAAAGTGCTTCGTTGTTGCTTATGTATTTAAGCGCTCTCAAAGGTAATTTTTCAAAGTCTTTCATAGGCTTTACAGGCCTCTAGAGGCCTAGTTCTGGAGTGTACGCTATTACGCGAAGAGTTTACAAGCATGCAAATGGAAATAATTTGGAAAATCCAAAAGTGCACGCCTCATAATTTTTTTTAATAAATATTTATTAATTATTATTTTTGTTTATTTAATAACAATTAAACCACATCGAATCAGACCCTGAAAAATGAAAGGGTTCTATTCCTGAGCATACTCAAGCGTAAGAGAAAAAAAAAGACTCGATTAGTAAAGTATTTCGGTCGCTATCGTGTTAACAAGAAAAAGGATCCGCACATACAGACACACGGACGTCCAAGACAGAACTTTTTTAAACTGTTTTTTAACTAGTTTAAATAACAAAAATGACATCAAAAATATCATGAACGTTAAAAATAGTGTTTTTTCTTAATATGTGTGTGTATGTATTATCTTACAAGTGCAATGTATGATACATAAAGACATTTTAAGTTTGAAAAATCAGATGTTTTGCGCGAAGTGACAGTAGTACCCACCTCAACGCTTCGCTTATGAGGCGTGCAATAGATGAGTTTAATAATTTTATTCAACCTGCAACCTAAATACCTACATTTAAGTCAGATACATAAAATTAATCCTAATATATGAATATACTTGTTACAAAGTGTGTACCTACAATTTTACTTTTTGCTTAATTATTATTTATTATTGTATGCAATATCTAGATACCTAGTTAAATTTATATTGATATAAATGGCTATTAATTTCCAGCTGTCCATCTGTTCCCAGATTTAAATGTGGCCTGGCGCCACATGGAGTAATTTAACGTCGACATGTGACAAAATGTCGACCACGTTCAGCTCGTCCCGAATAAAATAGAAAGATAGATCGCTCACCGTCTGTCTTCTAACCTAATTGTTGTTGCTACAATTTACAACTTTCCGCAACTGAGAGATTTAGCGGTTCCCGAAGTAAACCCATTACGAAAACTAGAGTTTTTGGATTAACTTCTTATTTATTGGAAGCATAAAGGTAGAATGTAAAAGGATAGAATAGGTCGAATAGTTTGTAGGTATGTTCTGATAATAGATTTCGATGTAGAGAGATAAGAGTTTTACGATACTGATAGTTATCATAGTAAAAATGTATGTCAAAAATAGAACTAATATTAATGTACTCAGATATTCTATGATTTTACAATTTATAAATATACAAATTTCGTATCAGTGGAAACTTGTTAACCTTTTCTAATACCTTAATTTGGTCATTATCTCACTTGGTGTGCATTTGGTGTGCATTAAATGTTTTATCATGTGTATATTGATAACAAAACATCTTGCAGCACACATACTGTCATGTCAAAACACATAAACATCAATTGTACGAAGGTGGCCAACGCACGTGAACCGAGAGACAAATTACAAGTCTCCTTTGTAATTTGTCGGTCGGCTCTTGAATAATTCATTATTTTACTACGTCAATCAAATTAAAGGTTGTGTCAGATTCGAAACGCGATCTGGTTTTGTGCATATCACCCATGAACATGTGTTCTTTAATATTTCACATTTGTCCATGATACCGTTTGAAAATAAACTAGACCGTAATTCCGTGATATAAAAATTGACAACAAATTCAGTGGTTATAGTCACAATAAATTGTAAATGTTTATCTATTCTTATTGTAAACACGTAAATTCTTAATCAAGTGTGTTTACATTTAAAGAAATAATCGTACTAAATAACAAATAGCTTTCAGCTAGCATGTCACAATATCGCATTATTGTTCGAAAGTCGATCCCAATAACATTCCAATCTCTATCCCTAATTATACCTCCTTTTTAAACAAAATATTTCCTTAATTAACATAATATCATGTTTATTGTTCCTTCAAAATCGGACATTCTAGCAAAATTAAGACATCAATGCGTAAAAAAAGTAACTAGTTGTATTTGATGGAAAAACTTAGTTCGCAGTTGTTTTAGCAGTATATAAAAAATAAATAAAAAAGTATTTACCGTATTGGAAATAATGGAATTTCGATACTGGCAAAATACAATAAATGTATCATACCTGACACTAAGTAAAATACATATTATTATTTTGCCTTCAAAAGCATATTTTTATTGGATTGTGTAACTTTCGAAATCTTTGGACATAACACCGTTATTTAATTAAGTTAATACCGTTCGCACAGATAAAATAATTCAGACATTTATGGCGGACTGGTTTACACTTTTTTGCAATACCGCTGTAATTTGTTTGACAAATAATTAAATATTTTCCGGTTTAATATTTCGAATATTTAACTTAAAGTGGACACATAATATAATATATAATATGTATATACCTACTTATTAGTCTGATAAGAGAAAACGTAGTAACACTCTACACGGCACCAAAGAGCATTGTTCGTTTCCTGGTATTACAATACTGTTATGAATTCATGTTTAAAACTAACCCCTTTATTCTAGTTTGTTCTCAGATTTCTTAATAAAATAATCCAGTAGCGATGGCAAAACAGCGGAGTCACGATCACGACTGTCAACCGTCAGCATACGATAGTCTGATTTTATCAATTCACGAACTCTCTTATTGCCCACTTTTGGTTAACAATCCGACACTTGCTAAGAAAGAACGGCTACTTATATGGCAGTGTACTTGTTTGTTTACACTAAAGTTTCGTGGGCGGAGTGGACGGTCAAAACTGGAAACTTATAGATAGCCTTAATCTCATAATAGTTTGAAATGACTTAACACAATGCTTTGATATTATATGTACATTAAGCTTTGACTTAATTAAGGAAGAAATATTCAATACAAACCTTCAATAAGTTTAATGTGACCACAAATACAAAGCGGAGCTTTTGTAAAGCAATCAAATAATTTTCTGCAATATGCATATTTTGAATTCTACTTTTTAGATAGGAGTGAATATTTCTTTACCAACACAGTAATTAACAGCAATTTCACTGTGAAATTGTTGTTAATTATTTCATAATTACAGACATATGAACATACCATAAAATAAAATATAACTAGTTTTATAACACTATGGAGAATGGATGCTAATTGTGTCCGTAGAATGCGTTTTATGCGCAACGGCTCTAAAATTCGTGCGCTGATATGAATTTATACACACGTGCTAAGAATACAAAGTGGCAGTAATAAGAACTGAAAGCATAACACAAACGTATGGGCCAGACAGTGTTTTAATATTTGATTTCAATTCGTTTAACGACCCTTTAGGAGTAATTTTCTTTTAGAACCTACTCGTAACGAATTAAAAATATCTCTTGACCACGAAAGTAGGTTCATTAGTAGCAACAGATAAACAATATTTCAAAGTAAGTAGGTGATAAATAATATAATAATTTCATCTCAGGTTATATGAAGATTACACAGAATAAATTAGGAAAAGCAATCTACTATAACAAGCTCTAAGCAACAAATAAAGCCTCCACCAGACCAACCACTTTCGCGAAACGTGGACCGGCTTTTAGCAAAAATTTGATCAGTGAAAGTCATACACCATAGCGCTATAGAGCCCTAAGGGAAAACAATGACATTATTACTTTATGGGACGAACAATTTTCTGAAAGCATTTTATTTTTTCCACAATGTTTATTTTAAAACTAGAGAAGTATGTTCAACCGGTCGAGGTCTCTTATCTACAGTTATACCAAGTAGTGATTGATAAGATAAATAATATTGCATTTAGTCTTGAAATATTAAATTGTGCTGAAGAACTTTACGATCGTCGTTAAAAGTCCCGCAAAGTTAATATCCGATATAAAATATTCCCTTAATCAAACTATTTGTAGACAAAATTACTAATTAGACCACCCAACGAGCCCCGAGGCACATCGTTAATTTATAAAGTTTAAACGATGAAATCCGAAAGTGCTTTATTTCAACTCGTATTATTTAATTGTTCAATTTTAGTGTCCGACCGAAACTGGTTTCCAGGCCGAAACCGAAACCGAAACCGAATGTTCGGCCGTGGCTTCAGTTTCGGCCGAAACCGAAACCGAAACCGAAACTCACGTGGTCAAGTATGAAATTTCTAAAAATACTGAACTTTGGTGCATTTTACCTACTATTTTGCCTTAATTAGGGCATGAAATGAAAGCACAGTACATATATTAAATTTGTTGTAATCATTTATTTAAAAATAATATAATAAAATAAAAAAATAATATTTTTAAAATATTAAGAATAACAACTTTAATTTTTATTATTTTTTCAAATTAAGTTCTCAGTAAAATCAGTCATCTAAATCAAATCAGTAATTGTTACTGTTACTTTAAATACTAAGTTTTGGTATTTTGAGATCTTTCTCTTTATTAAAGAGTCTTTAATACTTTGGATTGATATTTGTACTTAGAAGAATAATCAGTCTCTTTTAGGTACCTCTTATATAAAAATAATAATTATTAATTACTATTACACCCAGTTCCAATCTCAACATAGATAATCAAAAATTGTTTCCACCAGCGTGGGTCAACCAACGCTTTGACAGCGTCCGTCAAAGCGTTGCCGAGGAAAACGAAGTTAGGCGAGCGTGAACGTGTGTGAACTAAGTTCACTGAACTTGCGAAATAAGTTTCGGTTTCGGCAAAAGTTTCGGCCGATTTTGGCCGAAACCGAAACTGCGGCCGAAACTTGATTTTTGGCCGAAACTCGGCCGAAACCGAAACCGAAACCGAAAGTTCGGTCGGACACTATTCAATTTATTTCCGTCAGTCCAATTACCTTAACATTTAATCCATTCTCTAGGAATTCAAGGCATTCGATACATTTAACGACTAACATGG
The DNA here is from genome assembly GCF_061535455.1 of Colias philodice. NCBI lineage: Eukaryota > Metazoa > Arthropoda > Insecta > Lepidoptera > Pieridae > Colias > Colias philodice. The sequence continues at coordinate 4,472,080 of NC_143097.1, forward strand.
CTTATAATGAGAGCGTGTTTATCAAGAATCAATCGGTAGAATAAGGTAAGTCAGCGATGTCGCTTCGTCCAATATGGAGTCAATTTGCAGTGCGTCGGGCAGCTTCAAGTTGCTTTTTATAACATTTGAGGTCATTGACTCGACACTAAACAACACACGTAAGTGTCAACGTACTGCAATGGGAAACATTTCCGCGGCCTCCGCTGCAAATTGTTTGTGAATAATGAGTTAATTTGTTTGTGGCTTTGCAGCGCGCCGGCCATTTGTTAATTGTATCAAAGAATTCTGTCACCCTCAACCCACCTTACCACCGACGAAGTCGAATCTAAACCGCATGCATAAACAAAAAAAACTAATGGATTACGAGCTATAATACCTAGAGCATTAAAACAGTTAATCAGGAAAATAATGCTATAAGAAAACTAAAGATACCAGTCATGTTCATTATAACCGTCTAATAAATTTTAGAGAAAACAAAGGCACCCTGAATAATTATTTCAAAAAATTACATCTAATTAGTCTCATCTTAAAGCAAACTGCTGTATAACAGGTAATTGTTCTATCTCTTTGCAGCAGCTTTCAATTCAGACGAACCTTTGTTCTAATTCATCCAATTCAATCCAAATACCCAGTATATACGTATAAACCTGTGGTATAAACGGAGTATAATATAATTAATATTAATCACCTTTATTCAAGAAAAGCTGGCCTCTACATTCACGTCGACATTTTAATATTCATGCAATTTATTATATCATATACTATTTAAAATTTTCTTTCCTGACAATAGCAACTCATCCATTATTTTAACAAGGAAAGGAGGAAGCCATTTTGAGGCCTATTGTCTGAATTTAATCTCCCTGAAACAATGTCGGTTGATGAAATTAAAAAGTGCCTTTGTTATCCTGAAACTATTAAACAAACCGTAATCAGGACTGTCAAAAACATAATATAGAGACTATGGATTATTAGTTTCTCTTTCGATAATTCATTTTTGTAGTATGAGAAAATCTTTAAAAATAAAAATCCTAAAGAACTGATGCTATATGAAAAGTTAAGACCATGAAAGTAATCAGAACGGCTTTTTCATTAAGTACTAAATAAAAAGCCATGTTCCACATATTCAACCGTTATAGTATCTTTTAAATAGAGCAGAATCCTTGAATATAGAACAAAGTCATAACAATAATTATAACTTGCGCTTCATTGTTTAAAACTCGCATTTTAAATAAAAGGATATTAATACGTGAGTCTATAAACAGCCTCATATAAGAGTAGTATTAATTTTTGAACTAATTGGAACCAACAAAGCCTATTGATTCCCAACTAAAACGAGAAGCAAACGGTGCTTATAATGAGTGGATTTCCGTTTCTGCAGCGAGCTTCATTTTAATTGAGTTAGTGCTTATCCCAGCTTTGACTTCAAGCAGACTAACTTAGCTTTTATAATTCGTTTTGAAATAATCAGCGCGGCGAACTGACGCGAATAAAGCACTAGTGACTCGGCGTCAACGTTTCCAAGACTATTGCGTTTAACGTCTGTGCCTACTCATTTACGAATCTTTCTAAATTATCTGTATTTTCGTGGTAATTTCATATTTTCACATTACAATTTTACATAACATGAGAGGTAGTAGGTACTTGACCATTTTGAGAAAAACAAGCCTTTGTCATGAAATACAAAGATGAATATGTATACATTACTTATCTTATTGTATACAATTAGTTAAGCATGTCATCGTAAATAGGGACTTGTTATAAGTTTATATGAAGGTTGTGTTACACGCGATAAGTGTCGGATACAAAACGTACCATGTTGTTATATCTAGTTCATCATACATGACCTAGTTAAATTAAATATTATACTAGGGTATTATAACAAATATTTAATAAGTTGTAAAAGGTTAACGTGCTGGCCTTACACCATTACCGCTACTAAAATAAACTAATGCTTATACACAAATGAGTCATAAAGTTTTAAAATATTACAGAAAGTTTTAGGTAAATTATATGCTTGCTAAGAAGCGGTGAACATCAAGACATGATGTGAATAAAAGCACAAATATGCAAAACATGATTATTCTGAGTATACCTGATGTTACCGAGGTACATGGGTGTACATGGTAAGCTTTCATTTGCTCAAATTAAATACATATTAAAACTTGTTTAAACCGATGCATAAATGATCCTTTTGTCCCAAATATTAACACAAATGCTTAAATCAATATTAACAGTATGTAATCACAAATTGCATCCAATCAACTGACCCGCAACTTCATATTGGAGTGAGGAAAATCTCGAATTAATTGATTTTATTGCTTATCGAAAGTCCAGCATTTTATTAATATAATCATAATTGATGTTTGAATGCTTTATCGAGGTAACATGACCATGATGATAAGTGACGTTTGAAATTTAAACTTTAAAGTATCGCATTAAGGCTTATACATGCGCTAATAACCTTGACCATACTTGACGGATCTCAAACCTCTCCCGCTGCACCTTCTTTTTTCCTCGCATTTTGTATTTAAAAAGATACTAATCAGTGAAACAAAATATCCTCGTCAGGGACTGTTGTGTAACTGATAATTTATTAAACATAAAATTTTCAGAGCTCTAAGTCTGCAGGTTACGAAGTTTATAGAGTATTTGCGGAAAAATCAATGACCACGGCACATTTTTTTTCTAGAAATCTATTAACTTTGGAAAAAATTCCTCGCGAGCAATTAAAGATCAAAGACCATCCTATTTTATATATTTTTTTCGGTATTGTGCTTTATGTTGTACCAGACTTTATAGAGGTTGAACATAGTCGAAATTGCCGGGTAACGCCTTAAATAAAGTATCCAAATCCAACGAATCTACGAGTATCTCTCTGGTGATCGAAAATCGTAACTTGAATCTCATTTTCCGATAGAGTCAGATTCGATTTGTTCACACCACCCTATTTAGAAGTTTGTATGAGATTTCGAACTTAGTTAAAGTCGAAGTGTCGTAAGCTACTAAGGTCTATATTGGATTATCCCAACACCAGCCGTCAAATGCGAAGCGGCGCGGTCGATAGAGGCTAACCAGTTAATTACGTTGTAAAGAGCGTTTGCGCTAGTTTTAGCGTGTCTTATCTCGCCGAGTCAATAACCATCACCAAAGAGTAATTGATTCAGATGTAGACGGCAACGGTGATCAATTAAATTGTCGAGAGCCTTACCTTAAAAGTTAATCTATCAAGTTCAAAGAGAAACCAACAAATGACGACTAATGATATGATAACGTTCGTGGTAGAGAAATCGTTGCGAAACTTTTGCTATTAACTTTAAAAAATATGAAACAATTTAGAAATCGACAATGAGGGTTCGGGATTCCGGCACATCTCATAAGAGCTTAAGACAATGGTGTAATAAATATCTCTGTTCGAAGTGAATATTAAGATTGTCGAAACAGTAATCTGCGACAGATAACTGCTGGCCTTTGTGAATAATTGCGTCCGTTAAAAGGTTAACAAGGTATGAGAGAGTATAACGGACTGTAAAAATCTTCGCGACGTACAAGTGTACCTTAAACATTCATAAAAACATTTTCTAGAGAGCTCCCGGAACTGACATTTACAATCTGACCGAGACCTGCCCTAACCTATAGATTATTATAGAGCATATTACCAACCGATGTAAAACATTCACATAGCAATAATAGAATTGTATTTCAAAAGACTGCGTGCAGTTAAACAAAATAAAACCTTTTATATAAAGGGATTGCAACACAACAAAGTACATGTGCAATTAACATTCAGAACTAAATGGAACCAAATTGTGGCATAGATATTTGAAGTCAGCTAAGAAAAATTCCTTTCACATGCATTGATTATATTAAAAATATACAATACCACAATTATTAACACCTAGCATATGAGAAGTTAAAACATGCTGTAATTTTGTCATGAGACAAGTCGAAAAAGTAATGTTATAAAGTAATTAAATAAAGCGAATAATGTAAACATGTCTCAGTAAGGTGCCCTGAGGGGACTTCGGCCTCGATGGCGCCCTATAAGGTCCTGACGGTCAACGAGCCAGCTTACGACACTACCCTTTACGATTTTAGGAATAAACCTCGGAAATTATATTCAACTGTCAAGTGGATTTAAATTTCCGATTGAGCAGCAATTATCAACATACAAACGCATTAATATCTTAGCGTTTTCTATTTAAACACAGATTTTAAAAGCCTTCATGGCAAAACTTGTTTTAAAGCTTTCAGATTGAGCATATATAAATGTATATGTACTTTAAATATAAGCTTGATATTAGTGTAACATAAAATTTAGCCTCATATAATCGTTCAAAGCCTACTAACAAAGAAAACAATATCTATGTTGAATAAGAAATCAATGCGAATCAAAACATCTCAAGAATCAACGCCTATAAATAGCAACTAAATAATAGTAAATAAAAAAACCTCATAAATGCCGGCAATTTCCAAACTGGGCGAAACAATCGAGAGCTGAAGACACGGGAGCGATTGGTCTCACCTTATATGGAGGGCGGGAGCATTCTCCAAAAGTAGCCTAAAGGACGCCGCCGAGGACAGCAGGCAAGAAGTCGATATACCGGCCCCGGGTATTTAAGGAAACGATAGTTCCACGAAATCACGCACGCGATTCGTACTCCAGAAACGTTATTTGGATGCACCGGTTTTTACTAATTGGCCAGAACAGGCCGCGTCCTTATAAGGCATCGCATACTTCGGAAGATGCGTGAGATCAATATTTTAGACCTCTCAACAATGTACCAGATTCTTTTACGAATTTATTTTTTCAAATTCAAATTATAAAAATTAAATTTTATTTTAAATAGCGATAAATATTTTGTTACATCTCTCGCTCCACATTCGCTCTACATTATCTACATATACCTATATAATTGTAAAAAACGAAAATAGGAAGTGCTTTTTCAACTGTTAATAAATTTAAATGTGTACGTGAGAATAAACCAGCGAACGATAAGGCGTTGTTATGTTTATCGCAGTGACAGACGATAGCCAAAACAAAATGGTATTGCTATCGTTTTATCGATAACATTGATACGAGGAGAAACTATTGAGGCCGCCTCACATTCACGTAGCAGTAAGTATTTGAGATAGTTTTTCACATGTACTATGTATTTGTTTGCTATTCCATTTTTTTTACTGTGTCATTTAAATTTTCTAGTTTAACTAGCATCCTTTTATTGATTAAGAAGTTAATAATGTATGAAGGTAAACCATGCACTATATTATAACAATGATTTTAAAGATAAAAATTATTAATTTAACAAAAGTTTATTTATATTTCGATGCATGGTAGTTCTCCATAATAAAATGAACACTAAAATGAAAATCATTTAATTTGATGCCTACCCAACTTAGGCAAATATAAACTTGATCGTCGTGACTAACCAAAACGCAAAAGCCTCTAATTGACGACAAAAAATTAGAAATTGGGGTTAATAGATGTTTTGATGAAGAAATGTGGTGTTGTTTTCTAAGAAAACGTGACTAAGCCGTTTGAAATCTATTAAAGGATATATATTTAATAGATATTGTGTCAACAACAAATGATTTGTATTATAATATAAATCTGCGTTTAGAACATTAGTCATTCTGATGGTATAAATCATTTGGTTTAGCCGGGCTTTAATTATATACCAACCTACCTATTTTTACATTAGAGAATGAATTTATTCTCAAAGATCTATAAAATGTTTTAAGATATCTGTGATCAAACAAGTCTAAATTATGTACCTGTATTTGAATATCACGTTTATATGATTTACGTTAGTAATTTTTGAAAAAGCTATTACCTCAAGTTTAAAACTATTATTAAATATCACAAGATAAATTCATATCATTCTGAAACTTATAATTTTCGAAAGCACTTTATATTTATGTATATTAGACTAATATAATATCTCAATACCACGATTCTATTAAATAGGCCAATGGTGAGATGCAGACAATGTACCGCTGATAAGGATATAGCTTCAGGATAGCTTAGTTAGCATAATTTCCTATTATACTTTAGCTTATCTCATTGCACTGGGGCGGATAGACTCTAATATCGTTTTCAGTCTATTGTATCGGTTTAGAATCGCTCTTTTATCGCCGCACAATCTACATAAGAGAAATCTTACTTCGTCACAAGTTATTATTTCATTGGTACCGTGAAATAAAGTGGCAAAAAAGGATTACTGAATAAAAAGAAATAATAAGATTTTTTGCTAGCTTAAATTAAAATAACAGAACAAGTGTCTCTTAGTGATATGTTTGGTTAAAAATTATTTGCAGGTATGTATTATTTTAATCATGATAAATTTCATTGTTGTATTGAATTCTTTTTATTTTGGATATTCAGTTAAAACATGTTATAACAATAAAATAATAATCAGTTAATACTTTTTCGCATTTCACTGAGGCGACCACATATCATGACTCATTCTAGAGCAAAGTATGTGGGACATGCGCAGACGTCGCTAAACGCGACTCGGAGCTATCTAGGCGACCAGGACGCTAAGTATATCTGTCTAATCTTAACGGGTTATACAAATAAAAGTGTTACTTACCTATATACGTATTAATATAACAATTATAACACGCATGAAGTGTGAGTACTTTTATCGCGACTCAACGAGGATTTTACTCGAACAAGAAGCGTCACGAAGCTTTAGAGACGATTAATGTACATACATACACCTTAGACACGAAAGTCTATCCACAACAAAGAACTCATAAAAGGTATGGAAAGGACTCACAAGGATATTTCAAGATGTCAACGATTTCAATTTTAAGCTCTCGTTATAAACTTGCAAATCAATAAACTGATCTAAAAAATAAGATTTTATTTATTTCTTTCTATTTCTATTCAATTAATAATCATTGATTATGCATACGTAAGAATTTTTCCGAAATTATTTTCAAACTAAACATAGATGTAGAGTTTTAGGTTATGTAGAGTTTATTTAAATAATTTCGTTGTTTTCATTTTTCAAGGAGAATGTACGTAAAGATATCAAAAATAGATAATCATACAGCTTGAAAATTAAAATACTTACATAACAGTTTGAACGATTTGAAACCTATTTACAATGATTAAACGCTATTTAAACTGAAGCTCTACAACAAAACGTAAACAATTTTCCAAATAATCATTTCAATGGCAACCCAATATGGGAAGAAAGACGTATTTCCTGTATTTGTAAATGGAAAGCTGGAAAGTGGAAACAATAACCAAAAATAACCGGCCAACCTTGCACACGCCTTTTGGATCAATAGAGCCTTGAACTCAACCGCGCTGAAACTGTAAGCATGCCAACGAAAATTGCCTTACGATCGCGAGTTCCGATTCTCATTACGTTAACTAGAATAGGAATTGAAAATAATTTCTTCTTTTTATAGATGTTATTTCGATTTAGTTTTCTTGTTATGGAAGCGATCACATAATTTGAAATCAAAAACGTAAAGTCCGATTGTATTTGTATTTCATTTTAAATTAAAAATCTAGATATTATTGCCATGATTTGAAATCTGTAAGATATGAAAAAATATATACAAAATGAAAAGTAAATACATTTTCCTTGGACGCTAAGAAAATTCTATTTTTAGAACTCTCTTGTGACGTAAGTTTTCTTGCAACTGTGTGATAAGGCAAATCGATAAACATGCGTTCATTGAGTGACTCCTGTTGTTTGTTTGTTCCACTAATGCTGATTAATATTAATAAGAATAGTATATTTCTTTTACAACGCGATTAGAAAGATAATTAGCTGTCTTAGCGAGATATTACACATAACTAATAAATGAATCATTAATTATGTAATATTGTTTTTATGCACACACATTTTAATGTTTATTTTGTTATAAATAATAAATAATTATCTCTATATTGTTAAAGCGAAATGTAAAATAATGCGTAAAAATTAAAATTTTCATGCCACGGCCACGGTCACGATAAGTAATTACTTTACCGAGATAATCATCCATGATGACATTACTTATCAGTACTACGCTTACACATTATTTTGAAGTATTGAGGAAATTAAATGTATAAATCGAAGGTAAGTACCTATCGTATGATAAAGTGATAAGAATAAAAGATATTATGTGCATATTTTATAGATTTTAGAGGAAATATTATAACGCCGAACCTTCTCTTAAATATTAGCTTTGAGTGTATTTTATGCCTTGTTAAAATGAAAATAATAAGAAAAAATTGAAATTTAGAAAATACGCGCATAATAGTACATAGTAATTACCAATTCCCGTCGTCTTCTATTTACTCGAGGCCTAGAAGCATTGTTTGACCGTACTCCGACACCGGTAGCGCCTGTACGATTACGCGCACGCTCGCACTGTACGTCCGGAAAAGCGAGAAAAGCGTAAACTCAGAACTCACCTGCGTGGGAAGCACAGTCTCCCGGCCAAGGGGTATCGACATTTTGCTAGCGGCGCCGCCGGCCGCGCCCCGGCGCCCGCCCGCGCCGCACCATCCACCGACCCGTCACTACAGCCCCAACACCGCCCGCCGCCGGTCCCACCGACTCCTTACCGACTCCAGCGCTCGCAACGATAAACACTTCCCCAACTATTTCAAAAACAAATCCAGCACGGCACTATTACTGTACTACCATCGCACATCACCTGAAACTTTTTACAGCTGCGTAAAAACACGCAAGAAAAACAATGCCGATTATGCGAGTACGGGCGAAGTAGCGGCGCGACGGTAACTCGATAAACACCCGTTCGTGCTAGCGTGAGCGTACGACTGGCGGTGCGGAGACGATGGAGCCGCGCGCAATTCGCCCCGCGCCTTTACGGCCCTCGCTAGTCGCTACCCACTACGCTACGCCGCTGCGAGATCACACAGCCTCCTTCATCTCGATCCTTGGTCACATGGACACGTGCGGTGGACGCGGACGTAGTGCGGTTATCGAGCGCGAGTACACATGCGCAATACCTCCTCACTACTTCTCTGTGTTCTCCGTAACTCATTCATTTGAACTCATAACATAACACAATGCACACCTGAACAAATATTATGAACACCACGATCATAGGTGCGGTGCTACCTAAATACTTCACATAATAGAGTTAAGAAATGATGCTCTCCGTGACATATTTTCCGCACGGTTAGTTATTTTTACTACAAAGCTCAAAGGACCATTTTATTATTTGTACTTTCATATTTTTTGTATTTTACCACACAAAAACGTAATCGATCACACTGGAATATATACCCGATCTGACACAGCCAGAAATTATAGTAGATACTACTTAATTCATTTAAGATTGTTTGTATTTATACACAGGATGGAATTATTAAAAACATTTTTCATTTATAATATTATTATAACTATCCAATTATGAAACGTTATTTAAGTTTTCATTGGTGATAAAACACGCATTTAGTTCACGAAATTTCATTCATCATCCACCAAACCCACGCTGTTTAGAAATGAATGAATATTAAGGACAAATGTAAAACAAGAATCCTAGTACGAAATTCCAGTAGATAGAAGGGATGTGGGCATGCGTAGGCGCTTCCGAGGCTGCAAACTTAGGTGGTTCGCCCACTTTTCCTTTCCGACACGTTCACCGCTCCAGATTACGTCATTATACATTATCTTAATATTAGTGCATTTAACTAGTCTTGGCATGAAATTGACATTTGCTTGACCACTTGAGCGGTGAGCCCTTCACGAATCAAAGTAAATAAAATCGAAACAATGTCTTGTACGAGTATGGTGCTTAAATAAATCATCTATAAGAAATTTTTATGTATAACATATAATACACAATACACATATGATAATAGAGTGCTTGAAAGATTACAGGTATTATTTGATTTAAGAAACAATCGCCACTCAAACTTAACTCATAATAAAGTTCTTTTTATTCGCAGGTCCTTCGAGTATAATTTGATATAATATAAGCATTTTTAATGATAAATAATTAGTTTAGATAACTATGTTTTATACTTTGTAAAACTTATTTCCCTCTCTAAATAAAATCTTCAAAATAAGAATGTTGTGTTTTTATTTTTTCTTTGAAAGTCGAAGCTTTTAACCCGACAGCTAGGGAGGGTTGGTTTTCTCAAGCGTATTATGTATGGACTCGTATGTAATATTGCTTATATCTTTATAATATCTTAAATTAAACTAAATCCAAACTAATAAACGTCTCTACATACCTAATGATAGAGATATCGTTAGATTCGTCTTTATAACCCGAACGTTCATATTAGAAACATATGATATTATAATATGTACTTAAACAAGACGCTTTACTTTAAAGTATTTTTAATCGTGCAATGTGTGTATTTAATGAATAGAATATGAAAGGGTTTATAACATAATATGATGAAAATATAAAAGTGGTAAAGCATATTTTTTTAGTTTACAATTTATTTATATTGTACAAAATAGCGTCATGGGAGGCCCGTGTCCCAGGTACCAGCAGTGGGAACGTATGTCAGCTGATGATGATGATGATGACACAAAATACCCGAGGCGCGGATGACTCTACAAATGTGAAATGTCTTCCCCTTGTTATTTTCTTTTTCAAATATGTATATGTATAGAGCTGTAAAGGAAGGCTAAAGCAAGAATGCCGTTCAGATATTATGCGCGTACTAACTATTTTGACCGTTCATAATAGAAAAATATTCTGTAGGTAGAGCGCGAGCGGGAATATGAGAAATTATATTCTTGATCATATCCCATTTAAAGTTACGAATTCTAGTACTCATCCATTTCAACATAACGTTATATTGTAAATAGGTATACTAATTCTAAAATTTATCGCGCAAAATAATGTGAAAGTATGGTGGAATACTTAAGAGCCTTCCTAAAAATATTTGTATTTGCAAAATTTTCAAAAAGCGCTTTTCAAATTCTAATTATTCATTTTAAAGTCTGCCTTGTTTAAAATAAATAATTAAATATATTTAATATAAATAAAGGTGCTGGTGCATATTATAGGTAAAGTTCGAGGAATAACGAATAAATATTAAATTAATGGATGCCCACTCACAAAAGCTTATTAGTTAATGATATGTACCTCCTTTTTAAACATAAAAAAATAAGGAAGAAAGAATAGATACAGAGCTTTTAGCCTAGAATTCATATTAATTATGGCTCAATGTTGTGTATTTTATATACAGTAGGCACATTATTTCTTCTGTAAAAATATTCATTTTGAATAATTAAAAAAAAATGTCTAAGTAATCTTTTTAGAACCAAGCAGTGTTATAAAAATGTATTTACAATAATAGAAAACATTTATAAAATTCTCTAGATTAAATAGAAAATATACAAATTAGTACCTGAACATCTTCCATATCACCTTCAAACATGGTCCATCTACCAAAACCCGACATATTTTACCCACACAATTCACATTTAAATTTAATTCTTATAAAAAGCATATTACAAGTGCACTCGTGCGCATGTTTAAATCGGCTACGTGACACTGCAATGACAAAACACTATTTAATGTTTGTTCAGCAAATTATACCGCAAAATATTCTATGTTAGACAAGCCGCTTTCACACTGGCGTCGCTTGATAAAAGATTGAAGAACCGCTACGTTTTCGGCACATATATGTCTACTACTAAGACATTCGTGCGTAAATTTGTTAATGCTTTTAACTTTGTCCTCAATAAGTCCACTCATAAAATCTCGTCACGAAAATATAAATGTAACGTTCCCTAAAATATCAGCATTTTTTTGCCACTTTTAAACACGTAGCTGTTTGTAAGTCGAATATCAGAGCGAAGCTTGGCCTAAAATTGAAATTGATTGCCCCGAGTCGTATTCATTGACGTGATTGAGGCGAATGGATGAAATGGGCCTTGCGAGACTGCTTGCTATAGTAATTGACCCAACAAAACGTACATAATATGCAATGTCCATTGATTTGCCTTGAGAAAATTGTCGCTGAGATTCGCTAACTATTGAAACAAATAATTTAAAGTGCAAATCTTGAAATTTTGCAAAGATGTATCAAACTTTTGCAGCACATAATATTTTAATTGTTAAAAAGATTTAATTTTTATTATAATTCTACTGTTTTTAAAAATACTTATAATTTATAAAATATTTTAATGATTAAGTATATTTTCTTCATTCTGATATGATAGCTGGTTATAGTTGACTATTCATGAAATTTTATAATTTTACTTTTCCAAGTTTTTTATATTTTACACTTTCGAATGTACGTTTCCCGTCAAGTGAGTCCAATCATATAAGTAGTTAGTAGTAGGACCTAGTTAATTATGAAAACGACGCAGTATACTCTATGATTAAAACACATCATAACAGCAAAGTTGTTTATTACAAATTAAGGCTGCAGTCTAGCAAAATTGCGTTTTCAACAAGTTATTTGACAATTTTTTCCCGGCTAATGAAATGATAAACTGAATTTTTTTTTCTTGTTTATCAATTAGTGTTATATACGCAATGCGCGTGAATTTTTTCACATCTATAAAGTTACTTTATGTTACCTTAATCAGGCCTTCAAGATAAGTCTCTTTCCCCCAAAGACATTTCGAGCTAAGTTTGTGCACTCACTACGTTGCAACCGATTACAATTTACACAATCTGATCAGCGCATTATTATCCTTATATAGTCGTTATTAAAAACTGCTGAATACAATTGCCGAAAAACTTATGATTTTCTTAATTAGAATGTTATAAATTCATTAAATTTCCCATTTTTTGCCTTACAAAATCTATTGATAAATACTGCTAAAAGTTATTTTTTCCATTAATTTATTCGAGTTGGTTGAAGACCAATGAGTATTAATCCTTTAAAATTTTTTTTTTTTGAATTTTGATAATTCTTTAAATATTAAAAAAATATTTAAAATAATTAGGAAAAATCCTAGCGAATTTCTTTAGTCGCGCTCCTTGGGCCGGAGCGTTCTGACGTGTGCTGTACGCTCGATTTTCCTTCATACCGAAGTGAAAGTTGCTCTACTTCATTAAATTTAATATTTTTGTTAATTGATTATTTTTATCTTAGTTTTGTGCAAATATTCGTATTTTTAAACTTTTCGTATTTCTTGATTTCGATATGGAAAATAAACGAAAAAAATACGCGTGTAACTACTAGAAAAAAAATTATCTTCGAACATAAAGTTAATGAAACCAAATAGATTGCAAAGGTGATTGGCAACAATTTCTTTATTTTACGGGGTGTCAGTAAAGGGATGTATATTTCTTTAAAACTAAAGTAAGCTCATAAGTTTTCTTATAATATAATTTTTTTGAAGTTCCAAAAATGTTTATTTTTCGTTTGAGAAATACGAAATATAATATAAACTTGTATTGAGAACTTGAACTTCCCAAGTTCATCCGGGGAAATCCCCATACGGGGAAAATGATTTGTTTACTCCAAAATTGATCCGAGGTGTTTTAATTTTTTCTTCTAGTCATTTTCAACGTAGCGGCATTTTGTTTGATTATTAATTTTGTAACTTAAATACAGGATGTTGGTTTTATATTCTGATCTTACAGACGCGCTGACAAATTTAGTCCGCCATTTCTAGTTTAGTCTACCAACTCTAAGTACCAATATTAAAACGAATGGATTATCATCACATCATCAAAACTCAGACGTAATGGAAGATCACAATAACATAGAAAATTCAGTGGGTGTTGAGAACTAAACAAACAGAAGTAACAGAGACGCGAAGAATAAAAAAAGAGGACGAAAACGATAATTCGTTGATGCTTTCCCTTTTCGACGTATTGTTAGGGTACATCACCAATCTGCAAAAAACAAAACTGATGATTCCCAATTGCTGATTAAAAATGAAAAACAAATAATCGACAACAGTGGTGAAAATTTGCTGATCACAATGAAACATCCTTCAGTGGTAGCAGATTTACTCATTTAAAATGTATCGGTGAACAGCGTAAAGGAGAGGAGGACAGGAAAACATTATGAATGTGGATGGTGGATTGTATACAGGGTGTAATCGATAAGGCGATTATGACGTTATTATTGCAGGTATCAAAAAACTTAAAACTGATATCGAAATTACTTTACCTAATGAGCAAAATGACAATAATAACTTTTTAAAAGTATAACGAGAAATATCTAAAAAATTTACTTTATACACTCCCATATCAAAAAGGGAAAATGGGACTAGTAGAAGTTAAATGTCTAATTCCGGCAAAAGACATGAATGCGGAAGATGCGGTTAAAAAAAATTTAATATTTGAAATACAATGCAAAAAATAACACTTTTGTCATAGATAAGAATCATGACTATTTTTTCCAAATTCAGGGACAACTAAACGTTGCAGAAGCAGAAGTCTGCTTATTTGCTGTTTGGACTGGAGTGAATCATTCGTTAAAAATAGAATATATAAAAAAGTATGTAACGTTTAGGCAAAATAAAATGATGGACCATTATCAAGATTTTACATAAATTGCCTACTGTCAGAATTGATTGATTCGAGACTTCAGCATTCGATGACCATCAAGGACCCATCCTATATCATTCAAGCGATTGAAAAAAAAGAGATAAATCCAGTGCAACCGATAAAGCATCAGAATGCTAGCAAAAGATTTATTAGGTTTATCAATATAAATCTATATATTATACATAATATAATAAATCTGTAGAAGACGCGAAGACTGACATCCGCGCGGACGGAGTCGCGGGCGGAAGCTAGTCAGAAATAAATATCTTTTGTTTTAATTTGTGTATTTTTCTATTTAATAATTTTTTAACACAAACATGACATTTTTTTTATTATATACAAAATTTGTTTATCCGTTTTATTAGTTAAACTGAACAACTTTCACTAAGAAACTTAGGTCGAAAAAAATGTATAGAGTTATGCATTTTGTATGGAAAGCTTATTTTTTTTTATATTTCGTCCAAATTTCTATCAGTTATATCAACATGAAGTTGAAGATATCAATAGAAAGTATTCGCAAATTTTGTGTACTGATAAAAAAAAAAATCACCCGGTGTAATTTTCACGAAAATTGTTTCAAATTGTAATTTTTGGTACTTATTACGAATTTTAAAGTATGCATACGAATGATTTAATTTTTAAAAATTAAGTGGAGCAACTTTCCCTTAGTACATTTGTATTATTTACATATAGGATGACAGGATGCATTTGTTTGCACTACTAGACCAAGCCCTTAAGTAAGAGTATAAGTGTAGGTTTTATGGCAAATTGTAGCTATGTCATTTTGTTCGCTCATCGATTACTGCGTTTGCTCATCCTTAAATCTCGTTCAATCTCATACTGGCGTACATCTGTCCGACCAAGGAAGTCTTGACGTTCCAAGTACCTGCAAATAAATAGGTATTAATATTTGTTTGCAAGAATATTTATTCACTTTTTCAATCAATTATTATGAGAGAAGATTAAGATATTTGAGATAGATACCTAGTTCCTATTCAAAACGCATTGCATTCATTTAATAACGTACACCGTTTTGAGCAGTGGTATCAACAAGTTCACATCAATTGAAAATCAATTTTATTTCCTGCACGCTCGCCCGGTTCCGAAACCCTGGCTTTTCGATATTAAGTCCGAGCAAAACGAATGTGTGAACTAAGCCACCACTGCTGCAACGTCAATACGACAATATAATAAAAATAAAATTTACCCAGCCTTTCCCTTGTTGTGACTGGTTATTTCTTCCTCGATTCCTTCATCCGCCTTATATGTATTCCAATCTAATTTGGACTTTTCTAGAGTTGACAATGTGTTCTTCTTATTCAACTGGCCTACAATACTGGACAATCCTGCTGGTTTTGCACGTGGTGAAGGTCCTTCTTTACATACTGAAAAAGTAAAATTAAATTTTAAATTACTTACTTAATACTTAAATAGTATCCGTTTTATAAAGAAACTACCACTATGAAAGGAATTTTAAATGAAAAAGGATAACTCAAGAGTACAATATGCTTTCAGCAGTATATATGGATATACATATGTACAAACACATATCATATAATCTCAAAATTGATTAAATGCATTATTAAAGATAAAACATTTGTTGGATTAAACTGCTTACATAATTATTATTATCGATGTTTATTCAAATTATTTAAAATTTGTTAATTATTTTTGGTTAAATTTAATTCAATAATGGCGCAGTTTCATTAGTCGATAGGCCCGCATGCGGGGTGCGAGAGATTTCTGGAACGCATGCCACAGGGCCAGCATTCGGGGAACCGTTTTCATTAGTCGATAGGGCCCGCATGCGGGGTGTAGTTAGAACCTCCATTTTCCAAGCTGTATATTGACCGATGAATTTCATTGGTCGATATCACGGTCGGTATTAAGCATGCGGGGAACTTGTTTTCATTGGTTGTTATCTCGCCTGCGGGGACTCCCCGTATGCTGTATACCGAACGAGTTATCGACTAATGAAACTGCGCCATAAAGGCAATTGTCTTTATTTCAATTTCTAGAATATTGTGAACTTCACCTACCTAAAGTTGGTTTTTCAGCTGTCTTTACTCTTTCTTTAATTACGTTATTTTCTACTACTATAGTTTCGCCTGCAAACTCAAATATCCTTTTTTCCCTATCCTTATCAGTGTTAGCTTTTGGTGGTTCGATTTTCTTTTTATTTGCTATATTGACGGTATCTCCCTTAACTGGTTGACTGATGATCTCTTGTGTTTTAGGTTTTGGTTTTGAATCCGTTCCTTCTAAGAATTTTGCCCACAGATCTTCTTCTCTCTTCTTTTCCTCTTCCGGATCAGCTGTTCCTTGTTTTTCTGGTTCTGGTTCTTCTGTTTCTTCTGTCTCATCTTTTTTTATTTTCTTCTTGGGTGCACTTTGTTGTTTACTCTTCCGCTTTTTTGTTTTAGTTTCAACTTCATTTTCAAACTGTTGTTCAGTTTCCTCATCAGCCGATTCTTCTTCTGAAACTTTCTCTGGCTCCTCTGGTACATAATCATCATCACTTTCACTCCCTGAAGACATCTGAAATATATGCCATCATTTTTTATAATAAATAATTTTAAATTTACCTTGATCTATATTTTTAAGATTAATGAAATGCAAGATTGATAATAATTAGAGCCAATGGCTATAAATAAGATTATAATATATATGTCACGGCTAAAGGTAGGTGAGAACATAAACTTAAGATTAGCCGGCTAAACTTAGGTTTATTTTCGACGAGGTGTTAATGTTAGTTTGTTCTATCTTTAGCCGGCTAAACTTAAGTGTAACCGCAGGCCCGTGGCTAAAAATGTCGGGGTGGGTAGATTTGGTTAGCGCCGGGCCGGTGGAGGGCTTGAGGGGCCCGCACAGTGCCAGAAAACACTCGCCCTGTTCCTTACATGTATTATAGTAACCAAATCTACCCACCCCGACTCAGGGCAGAAAGCTGGTGGCTAGGTTAGGTTAGGTTAGAACTCTTAAGACCCGCACGAGCCGAGCGAGCGCAGCGAGCGTGCTGCGGCAGCAGCCGGCGAAGTGCCAGAAAACACTCGCCCTGTTCCTTACATGTATTATAGTAACCAAATCTACCCACCCCGACATTTTTAGCCACGGGCCTGCGGTTACACTTAAGTTTAGCCGGCTAAAGATAGAACAAACTAACATTAACACCTCGTCGAAAATAAACCTAAGTTTAGCCGGCTAATCTTAAGTTTATGTTCTCACCTACCTTTAGCCGTAACATATACATGTTCAAAGATAGTAATTGTTTCGTATTCAGTTCCTTAAATAAAAATACTGGAATTTTATTACCACCAAAAATATATAAAAATTTAAAAAGGTAAATAATGACTTGAATGTTGATTGATTTTAGCAATAATTTCAAAATATAAATAAACATTCACATTCTAAATTATACCTAGCTCACTGGCAATATACACAGTAACATTGTCTTTATTAGATTGCTGATATCAGATGCCATATATGCATATGGCATGAAAATAAAATCTATTTCATGCTAAACTAATATACATAATAGCATAATAAATAATTTAATTAAACAATTAACATGCAATCAATATGATGCTAAGTTATTTAAAAAGTATTGATTATGAATAGAAAAACCAAATTCTGGCAATAAATTTTATTTTTAAATATTGGTTACAGAGACATTTACAATTTCTAAGGCTTCTTCTTATTCCTATTCCTATTTTTAACATTGGACACTTCATAAAAGTTGCTGCCTGTTTTGGTACGCTTCTGTGCTCTCTCAATAGCCCTTCTTCTTTTAGCTGTTAACTTTGTTTTCACAGGTGCCTCTCCATTTGCCTTCCTTTTCTTTCCTTGTTGAGTTATTTCTTCAATAATAAATGTACCACTGGCAGCTTGAATTCTCTGTTTCTTAATTTCCTTAACAGTTTCAGGATCATTTGTCAAATAATCTTCAACATCACTGCATTCTTTGTCATCATTGCTATAGAAACTACTAATATCTGAGTCACTATCATCACCATCTTGTTCTTTATCATCTTCAGTTTGTGGTGTTTCTGTAACATTACTTTTATCCTCATCTTTATCTTGGGATTCATCATTCTCATCATTATTTTGTTCATCAATTCCTTTAAGTTCTTCTGGTATATCAACATTGTTTAATGGCTTGACATCATCTACATTATCAAATTGCAATCCTACTCTTATTTTTGCAAAATCTTGAGCTATCACTAATTTATTGATTTTTAAAGTTGGTTTATCTGTAGCATCAGTTTTAGTCTCTGTCTCAGTTGCCTCAGCAACATTTTCATCTGTTTTGTTTTCAGGTGCAATTTCCTGCGCTTCTTTTGGTTCATCATCCTTAGTTTGTTTGGATAATGGAATTTCAAATCCTTCCGGCGCAACATAGAATGGAAGCTTTCCTCTTTGCCAATCATTCAATACCATTTTAGCCACAGAACTAATATCAGGTTCTCCTTTCTTTAACAACTTTCCAGTTCGAGCTGCAAGTTTCTCTAAAAATTCAGTTGATGTATCCCAGCCATCTACCTTGTAAGTTTTAACTAGATATTCTTTTCGCACTCTTTTGATTACTTCTTCGATATAGTCTTCTGGATTTTGAACTAATTCAACTCTAACCACACCCTTGAGGACTTTTTCAGTGTCTGTTTCAGCGGATGGATACACAACACCAGGACAATCAATTAAGTATATCCTTCTCATTAATGTTATGTATTGCCAGACTTTCGTCTCACCAGCAATAGGAGCCACTTTACAGACTTTTTTCGCTCTTAATGTATTGATCACAGAAGATTTACCCGTATTCGGATAACCTATGAGCCCAACACTAATCTGTTTCTTATCAATGTGAAGTTTAGCAAACTGACGCAATAGATTAATTAATGATCCTTTACCAAATGGATGTGTCATAGATGCATGGAAAGCTATCGTTGGGTATTCTGCACTCAATATAGCTACCCATCGCTGTGTTACCCAATTCGGCACCAAATCTACTTTGTTCAATATGAATATTAAATGTTTATGGGGCTTTTCCTCTCTTAGAAACTTTTCAACATAGGGGCTCCTTGTACCCATAGGATCACGAGCATCTAGAACTTGTAGTAATACATCAGAAGAATCTATTACTTTGTACAATTCATTCCATATTCGTCTACTCATTCCAGCACCAAAAATCCACTCTCTTTGGCCGTCTTTCATACCTGTATCCTCACGCACTCTATCAATATCCTTGCTTTCATCATATTTTTCAGCACTTTCTTCAACTGCTTTAGACAATGTATCTAAATCATTAAATTTAAGGTTCACTCTCTTCCTTTGTTTCTTTGGACCAAATGTTTTATCAAATCCTTCTGTATCGAGAAGATGCACACGAGCATGTTTAGCCTTTTCATTAAGTAGAGTTATTGGTAAATTTGTTGGTTTCATAACAACCTGATATGGATTTTTGACTGCAGCACCAAACTCATCTTGAAACTTTTGTAGAGCATTCTGGGAAATAACCCTAGAATTTCCAAACCACTTTTGATTAGGTTCTACCCTTGCCTGAGTTCCCGAAGGAAGCCAACCTTGGAATGGAGCAGGTGTTAATATTTTTCCAGTTTTATCTCTTTTAGCTTTAAAGTTCCTGTACATCTGCAGTCTCTTTATAGTGCCTTTTGTACGTGGTTTACCAACACCCTTTAATCCTTCAGTTGGTCGATCAGGATTCATTGAATGTCCAGATTTATTGAATCCCTCTTTTCGGGGAGCCCCCGGAGCGGACCGTACTTTACCCATTTTGTGTTTGTAAAAATATCACTAATATAATGTTAGCACACAATAAAAATATACAACTAAACTTTAAGTTGAGGTTATGTGCATTGTGGACTTACACCACAATGTTCAATTTTCAATTGACATATCAATACGATAAGCGAACTAACTTCACTTCATTGACAGTCATTAAAATAATAATGAAAAAACTTAAGATGCGTTAGAAAAGTTATACACACCTTAGAACCGTTGAAGGAGCGTCAAAATTGATAAATAGTCGTCAATCATATGAATCCACAAACGTTTAAAATACACACACAACCAATTACACCAAAATGTAACCGTAACAAAAAGTAAAAAACAACAGTTCGATTTTATTTAGTTTGTAGCAAACTTCAGACCAATGTTAATGTAGATAACAAATGATCTAGATACAGCAATAAAAATTACAGATAACATAAATGAAACATTTATATCTTTACTTAATATTTTTAACATCAATAACTGTCCACTATAAATATGCACTTAATAGTTGGCATTTTCTAAACAATAATTAACATAATATGCTATTCCTCTAGTAGATTTATACGACAAGTTTTACGATATAAGCCAAAGTGTTTATAGTTATTTTTTAGATTGTCATTATCTTTCAACTCATTTTTTTGTAATTTATAGCCACTTGCACATTACAAAAATAATAAAAAAAGATATTCCCCGTTTTCCAATTACAGCTCTAGAGCGCATTATGTGGCATAATGTTTAACGTTGAATGTTCCAACTACAGCAACGCTTCGCACAATCGAGCACTAGAAAAAGTAATGCGCGTGAATTGATGCGTGCAATCGATTTATCGATAGTAGTTATTAATTGTTGGAAAAAAAATTTAAAGCTTTCGTTTCATTGTAGTTTTTTCGAAATAATCAAAGTTAATTCAAATTGTGTTAAAAAATAAATAAAAGTATGGATGAAGGTACAAACATTGAAAAAATGTTAATGAAAAAATCAAAATCCAAATTACTTAAAATAACCGTAAATATTTTTCAACCAATTATTATGTATACCACTTTATTTACACATTAATGAGGTTATTGCTAACTCTATGAATATTTTTTTTTCAACACTGTACATAGCGCAACCTGCTGGTGCGTTTCACGTTCCAATTAAGCATCAGCATAATTCGGCATTGTGCGGCACTGAGTCGCATTATGCTCTGTAATTGGAAAACGGGGATTGTGACTGTATAAAATGTGCCGAGAGTCTGGAGTATTTATTATCTATCGAATTATACACTGCGTTAATCTGTCAAACTTGACATAATGAAATATGTCAAAGCAAACAAAAACAAAATGTCAGAACCTACGAATATCGAGTTGTACATTTTCGAATAGCAAGTTTTTATTGTATTTATTACTAATAATTTAGTATTCTCATCATATAAAAATGAACAGTCTTTCCGATAAGTACAGGTCTAATAATTTTGCAGCGACATTTTCGAATAAAGTGCGAGTGTTTAAGTCTTTGATCAACGCATAATAATAATTGATAAGATTATTTAGTGATCAGAACAGCTACCCCGATGCCTTTATGCATCAGACTCTATGAGACAACATGTATGACATGTTGTCAGAATTCAGTGTATCGGAATTCGATTCATTTGTCGATATACTAAAATTGACTCCTGTTGACCCTTTAGATACATTTGGTGAAATGTGGTATCCAGTGTTTCTTTGGTCTCTGTGCTCCTCAGTGTTTGTGCATACCTGTGCTGCACTAGTTGCGTTTGGAACACTAAGAAAGCATAAATACGGCAAGTTTTTTCCGGTACTCCTTATTGTAATGGGTGTTATGAGTCCAGTGACTTCTGGTGTAGCAAGCAGTGCAGCTATAGCCTTCATATACCGAGCCGCCAATTTAACAATGCCACCGATACATGCAATGATATGGGGAATAGGACAGACTGTCCTAGGAGCAGGAATTGGTTTTACTAGGATTTTAGCTACATTGTAAAAAAACAAAATGTATCAATGTATATGTAAAGTTATGTCAATTACGATAGAATAAATCTTTAAAAATGGGGAATGGTGCTAAAATGTATGTTTTTAGTGTCTAGATTATTCAGCTTTGGTGTGGTAATACTCATTAATTTACCAATATTAGTCAAAATATAAATATATATGTATAGTTGTGTGCTTATACTGTTTAAGTAATGAAATTTTATATAATGTATTAAGAATCTACTTAGCAACTGATATGACAATCTTAATTATTCATAACAGCATTCATAATAAGGGGTGTCTGTTGTAATTATTCTATAGAATAATAAGGTCAGGACCTATGTGCATAATGTAGTTTTTGTAACTAAGCATTCCATTACTCGAAATTCTTGTTCCTTTACGTTTCACCATATTAGATGTGATTTCCCACCGACATACCAAAATTTTTAAATTATTTTATCTAAATTATTTATATTCAAAATCCATTTTTGGTAAACATGTTGTAAAATTGACATTTCAATAATAGTTGAATTGTACTTAAGTCACTTATTGGTCCAGTAAGTATATTGTACATAAATTAAACACTATCATTTTCTACAGTTTTCAAAACCATTGTTTATAAACTATAAAATTGAATGTATTGATACAATGTAGTTGTAGTGGTAGGTATTGTTCTTATTTGTATAAAATGTAATGTATGGACTTATTTGATATATGAGCAAAATAAATAATCTGTTTTGTAAATACTTGCTGTTCCTTTTTCACTTAATCCTTGTTCACAAACATTTGTAATTTTTCTCCAAGACAAAAAAGTAAAGGTTATCAAATTTTCTGCATCTCATCTTTTAAACAATCATAATGGCTGCTGAATATACTTGTATAATTTCTGTCAAGGTCTTAACACTTATCATATATCTAACAAAAAAACATAGTTACAATTAGTAAGGTTGCAATAGTAAGCAGAAAAAATAAAAAAAAAACATGACATTTAAACTTTATTAAAATTAAAATAACATAATAACATCCTAATTATAAGTAACACATTATTTTCAAATTTCATCTCTGACTCAAAATTTATAAAAGTTTATTACAAAGTGCTTCCATGTGTATAATGTGACCTTGTACGCAATTCATGAGATCGTCCACTATCATCATCTTCATTACTTTCTTCATGTATTGTTTCATCAAGTAAAAGTGGTAATTCCAGTTCCTCTCTTGTAAAACGATTCTGAAAAGAGACAGTAAATTTCTATTATACTACAACATTTCTATCAAAACTAATAACTTGGAATTAAAACTTTTTTGGTCTAATGACTGTCATGAAACAACAATAAAATTAACATTTTACAAATCTGCAAATTCTACTTATATTAGGATACATATTATAAATTCATTTCTATGTGAAATTTGGTACATAGATTTTAAATTCAAATTCAAAATTTGAATTTGAAATCTATAAGATAGATACATTAATTATTATAGTCTGGTTATGAACATAAACTTTTTTACAGGTACCACAATACCACACAAGTAAAGCTGTGAGCTGCAGCCAGTACAAAATATTTCAAGGGGCACCTTAAATTGAATGGCAATATAATATTTTTTTTAGGTGCTTATTAAGTTTATAAAAAACTCACCTCAACCAAATCTGATTCTCTTCTACTGTATGTGCTCATTCGTTCCTGCAATGATTTGGTTTCAGATGTAGCATCCTGTAATGCCAATTTTAATTCAATGATTTCTCTCCTTGCATTTGATAAAAGGTTTTCAGTTGTTGAGATCTTTTCAATTAAGTCCTTCTTTTCTTCCTCCAATTTTAATTTGGAATTTGACAAAGATTTTATTCTATTCTCATATAGTTTTAATTCTGAGTCCACATTACTAATTGTGCCCTGTTTTTGATCACTTTGTAAGTTTTTACACATTTTCTTAAGATATTGTACATTTTGTTCTAAAACAACTTTTTCTTCTGATATCAATCTTACTTCATTTTCTAATGCATTTATCTTACAGGTCATTGAAGCAATTCGAGCAGACTGGGTTTCTATAATTCTATCTTTATCTAGGACCTTTTCTTCTAAGCTTTGTATCTTTGAAATATATGATTGAAGTTGCAATGATTTTGAAGCTGACTCACTTTCAAGGGAATGATTTGTGTTCTCTAAAATATTTGCTTCCACAGACAAACTTGCAAATTGTTCCAACATATCTGATCTATCTGCTTCTTTTTGAGACAGAAGTTCTTCTATCCTTCTAATTTCCGCAACATAATGTTGTAACTGTTGTTTGAGACTGTCCACTTCTCTTCTAGATTTGTCTAATTCAATTTTGGTCAGTTTTAATTCCCCATTAGCATCAGCCAAACTATTCTGTAGATGTTTATTTTCTATTACAGCTGTATCATATTGCTGAGTTAATCTCAATATTTCTCCATTTAAAAATGCCATTTGTGATTCATAATCGGAAATTTTGTGTTCTGATACTTTGTTAACATTTAATTTTCTCTTAAGGTCTGATATTTCATTCTCCAGCTTGCTAATGTCAAACAACTGAGATTTAAGTTTTTGTTCTAGCATACTTGTATTTTCTGCCTTTTGATCTAATTCCAAAACTAATTTATCTCTTTCCCTGTCAATCATTTTTATATTTTCTATTAAATTAGATTTGTCATTCTTCAGTACTGATATTTCTGTTTGATAGTCTTTACATTTTTTCTCTAAGCCTTCAATAGTATCTTTTGCCATACTTAATTTCTTTTGGGTACATAATAATTCATTTTGTGATTCTGTAGTGCTTCTTTCTGTTTCTTGTTGAATGTTTCTTATTTGACTGGCTAGTGTTTTTTCCTTTATCAATTCACTTTGTAGTTTTTTTAATTGATCTTTCAACATATTGCACTCATCACGCAGTCTATCAGCAGAAGCTCTTCCAGTTCTGTTTGTCACTTTATAAGAACAATTTTCCTCTTCTAATTGTTCAATTTGAGACTGTTTAAAAGCTAAATCTCTTTTGAGTTTATCACATGAATCCAGGGCATCTTTATATCGAATATTGTGCTCTTGATTATCTCTTCTTAGTGAGTCTATTTCTCTTATAAGTGAGTCAATCTTTTTTTTTAATTTATCATTTTCGTCATGAAGGTAGGTGCTCTTATCATAATTTTCTGTTCTGCTTGTCTTATATTGACTAAGTTGCTGGCTTAGTGATATATTTTCTTTAGACAATTCTGCATTTTCAATATTTAAATGTCTAACTATATCTTTATAATTATTTTTGTTGCCATCTTCTTTAAAGATTGCATTTTTTCTTAAATCCTCATTTTCTTTTTTCAGCATCAACATTTTTTGTTCACTTTCACATAATTTTAAATGTAAGTCTTTTATGAAAGCATTTTCGGATGGTGAATTTGGATTAGAGATTTTCTCATTGCTTTTAAAATGTTTATTGAATAAATTCATGGCCTCATTTAATTTATCTTGAACATCATATATGTATCTTTCATACTTTTTTCTTTCATCCTCAAGTAGTTTTTGCAAATCAGTTTTTGCTAGGCATCTTGAACTAGACATGTCATACTCACAATTATTGATTAGTTTATTTTGTTGAACCTTGTTTGTTTGAGATAAAGTAAAGATTTTATCTTGTAGGCTTCTATTTAATTCTACAAGATCCTGAATTTCTTTTAAGAAAGCAGCCTTTTGATTGTCATGTGTTTGTGCTGAAGTTTGGTTCATGTTGTTTTTTGGAGACTGATCTCGTAAGTTTATTTCCGATAAATCCCTTTCTAATTTTGAGTTTCTTAAAACCAAATTTTCAATTTTATTTTGTAATGTATTAATTTCATTCATTGTAGCAGCAAGTCTTTTATTGCAGTCATCTTCAACTTTTAAAGCCAATGTGTCCATTTTTTTCAATTCATCTTTTAGACCTTTATTTTTGTCAGCAAGATCAAGAGCTCTAAGCATAGCTTCATGTTGTTTTTCTAGACTTTTTTCTAGTTCAGCCCTAAATTGCTCATTGGACTTTTCTAACTCCTTAACTTGTTTCATTAAATTATGTATTTTGTTCTCAGGTTTGTCGGTATAAAAATCTTTTGAAATTGCAGAGATTGGTCGTCCACCTTCTAATAAAATAGTGAGTCTTATAATTTCATTATCCCTATGGTCCACTTGATTTTTTAGTAAGATAATTTCATCACTATAACTTTCAATTTTCTCTTGTAAAGACTGAATTGTTCTTGATAGTTCTGCATCTTTCCCTGAATAGTCATTTTTATCATTACATATACAGATTTTTGAAACACCAGTGTTATCCCCAGCATCCTTCCTCTTACTCCGATTACGGCTGCTTAGTGTTTCAGCACATAATCCTCTAAGGCTTAAATCCCTGACATCATGTTGCAATTTACTTATCAAGTTCTCCTTTTTCATTAAATGTTCAGATAGTGATTTAATTTTCCTTTGACTGTCTTTCACTAGTCTTAAATGTTCTTCTTTTTGTTGAATAATTTCGCGATGTAGTTGATTGTTTTCTTGAATTAATTTAGCATTATCACATTTGTACGGTTCTAATTCGATCATTAAATTATCTCTCTGTAGCAAAGCTTCTTTTGATAGATCCATATAATGTTGTAAACTTCGAGTAGTCTGCAACAAGTCAGCTAAAATACATTCTACTAAGCTTACAGCTTCAACAGGTAAATTGTTGTTGTATCCAAGCTCCTCCAGTTTTCTTTTTAAACAGAAATAATTCTCCCCCATTTTGCTTCTTCTATTCAAAATCAGCGAAACTAAACATAAAACTGATTTTTATTTTTAAGAATAATTTTATTACAAAGAAGAAAATTAAAGATAATTTGTGTTTTGTTTACATCCTAGCTTTTGGGTTGCAACTTGCAGTCAAATTGAAATTTGCCTGGTGTCAACTGTCAACTGTCAACTGCCAAATCTCTAATGTATCACCACAGAGTAAATAAACAAATATAGATAATATAATTTAAGTCTACGGCAATCAACTTTTTTAATGGTGGATTTTTATATTTATTTTTTGACGTGACAACGTCTTATAATTCGATTGAGCCGGCTGCACGCACGAAAAAACATGACTCATGCGGCGTTACTTCGCTCTGAGGCGTTCCGTGTAAGGCTTGAAGTGCAAGCGAGAGCGCGGAACGAGCGACAAAGAAGCACAATCGGACGTTGTCACGTTCAACTATCGTCAGTAAACCGACTTTACACTTTTACAGACAACCAATTTTTTTTTTATAATGTACGGATAACACTGAACCGTTAGTACAATAAGAAATAACTTAAAATTAATGTTAGTAAATTAGATCTAAGTTAGGTTTAGCCCACATAACACTCTACGCGTACATGCACATGTCGTTTCGACGAATGTAAACACAAAGTGCTCCATAATGGGCGCACTGATGCAGATGTCCTCAACAATGGCCTTCAAAATATTGTTGAAATTTACAGTTTACACAATCAGGGCGTATTCAGAAAGAAAGCTTGAAACTTATAAGCGCTTATAAGCGCTTATAAGTTTCAAGCTTTCTTTCTGAATACGCCCTCACTCGAACACGTAGGCCATTAATTATTGAAGCGAATAACGAACAGTGCATTCGTTACACCATTAATTTTCAGACCGGTTTGCTGAGGACAAACCAACGAATAATAAACTTTGTTTGAGTTATATTGTAAATTAAACACATTTATTTTGGTACAGTTTCATCATAGCCTCATTTTATGAACCCTACGGGTCATGATGGTAAACGGGAATAACCACAGGGAATAACTCGTTAACTTTATTTTACCATAGGCCATAGGCCTGTGCCAATAGGCCCAACTTTTTGCTTTACACAGTGGACTTTTTTCGTGGCAAGTACCCTACAGTAGTTAGGTAACAATCAAAGTTTTTTGTCATGTGTCCGTAGCATGTGTCCCTTGTAATTAAATCTTAAAAAAAATTGTCTATCCTCTAATGTCATCTCATATGACATGTCGAATATGTCAAATTTACATTGTCATGTCATGTCACTTTTCTATAGATATGGAAACAACAAAATAAAGAAAATAAACACGAAAATTTGGATAAAATACGGATTTCAAATTACTTGTTATGATCACAATCAGCTGTAACGTAGATAATATCCAGTTTAATGTTTGTATTTAAAATTGTCATAGTCAAACTTCATACATGTATTTTTGATGATATAATTTCCGTAATATTGTAAGAAGTGTAAAAATGAATCCGTATAAGGATTTAGAAGAAACTTCTTTTGCTGCCGCACCCCATCTCAATTATGAAGATATTGCAACAAAATTGTTAAAGGATCATTACTTTTTGACGGCCCTCGAACTTCATACAGAATTGGTAGAGAGTGGCAAAGAACTTCCGCAATTGAGAGAATTTTTTTCTAACCCCGGCAACTTCGAGCAACATGTTTCTAGAGCATCTGAGATGAGTTCTATGCGTAAGTTTTTATATTTTGGAGCACTGAATAGAAATTTAAACCTTTGATACTTTTTTTATTATTAGAATGTTTCTATCAATGTATGCAATTTTAAAATACAATATTCACTGAAAGAATTAATATTGTCTGTTATTTGTTTAGCACTTAAAGTTTGAGAATGTTTAAAAAAAATAATATGTGTATTAGATCGTACACCCAGCATAGCCACCCTAGATTCGTTAGATACTGCTAGATATTCTGAGGATGGTGGCGGTGATCGCCTCGGGAGTGGTGGAGACATAGCGGTACTGGAGTTTGAGTTGAGAAAAGCTAAAGAAACAATCAATTCTTTGAGAGCCAATTTGACCCAATTTGCTGGTAAGATACAAATATTTTTTTTAACCATAATATTATGTAGGTATATTGTATATGGATGTCATTGAATTAAATTTTGTTTTGGCAAACGCTATTTATTATGTTATTCTTAAAAAAGGGTTCTGAAAAAATGTGTTTATGATTTTACAGATGGTGAATCAACTTTAGATAAAAATGTAAAAAATAATTTTAATCAGAAATCATTGAAACCTCATGAAAAGCGAGCTCTTAATTTTTTGATAAATGAATACTTACTTTTACAAGATTATAAACTCACAAGTATTACATTCTCAGATGAAAATCCAGACCAGGTAAATTAAATATATGCTTTGAAGTGAACATTAACTTTTTAATCCTCTTGGCATGAAAATAATTGTATCTATTTGCTTTTGTATGTTAATGAGTGTTATGGATAATGTTCAATTCTTACTTTCTTTCAAAATGTTCTAGGCTAATTTGAGAAAATGCTTTGTAATAAAAAACAAATTATGAAGTTTAACTCTAGTGTACAGAGCTTACAAATGAAAACAAAAATTTAGTATCCAAGTCTGGTAAATGTTCTTTATACGATGTATGGAATCAGTTCTCATGACTTTCATTTTATATTTTTTAATTCAAACCAACATTTATTAGGAATTTGAAGACTGGGACGATGTAGGATTGAACATGCCGCGGCCCTCAGGGTTAATATCATTGTTCAGAGGCAGTACAACTGCTGTGAATGTTCCAAAATATGATGTGGCTACACAATATGATAGTGATTATTGGTCTGATGCTGAATGCCAAACAGATTTGGATGAGAATGTCTGTGTGAGCTGTCAAACGACCATAGATAATGATTCTGATTGGAACCATGAGGTAATTTTTTGTATTCTTTCTTTATTAAGAACTATTGAAGAATATGGATGTAACAGATTATGTAGACTAATTATTTTAATTAATTTAAAGAATTAAAATTATGTTTGTTAAATTATGTTTTTATTACTGGTACTTGTACAATAAAGTGTCATGAATAATTAATAAAAAAAATAAAGACTTATTGAGCACTTAGTTATGTTTAGGGAATGCAAACCGGTTTCACCGAAATTCGAAAACCCGGGTTTTTGTGATATTTTAAACGATAAAAAAACTCGGTTATTTTTAACAAGTTTCCGGTTTTCGGTATTTTCGGTTTTTTTGTAACGGCAACACTATAGCACTGTCAAAGTGACATTTGTGAAGCAAAACCGCCAACCGTTTCAACTGTCATCATAATTTTCTTATAAGAGATGTTTGTTTCTATGCGCTGATTACACCTAACGAGTACAGTGGCGAGTCAGTAAATACGCTCTCGGCCGAGACAGTTGCCGAACCGAGTGGGTGTTTACACGTATTTCACTAGTGGCGAGTCAGTTCAGTTTTGATCACGACGCGGACGTCTGCAATGGAACGAAAAAAAAAAGAATTTAAACGGGTTTTAAATCGGCTGTTACCAGATATTATTAACGAATTGTGGGATTTATTAGAAATAATGAATAAAAATAATAATTCTTTGAAAAAATACAATGACGAAACGAACGAGTGGCGAGTGGCCGAGTGACGCGACGAGTGCGTGTTTATACCTGCCGAGCGGGATAGCGAGTGGGTACTCGGCCGAGTAAACAAATTGGGATTCTAGTGACTGTCTCGCCGCTCTTCTCGGCCGAGTACTCGGCCGAGCACTCGTTGAAGTGTTTATACCAACCGAGCACTCGGCCGAGGACACTGACTCGCCACTGTACTCGTTAGGTGTAATCGCCGCATAAGATTTAACGTTAACGTTATAACGCACTAGATAAAACGTTCCTAAAATACTTTAAAAAACCTTTTTAAAAGCAATGTTTATTAAGTTAAGAATTACATTTTTATAAGTTAATTTGTTAATTTCAATATTTTAGTTTAGCGAATTACTTTGTCTAAAGTTGATTATTGTAAAACTGATTCCTATTTCCTACTTCGTAATAAATAAACTAAACATTTTATATTTGTTTCCATGTAATTTATTTAAAAAAGTACTTACAAAAAAAAACTCATTTTAAACTCGATTTCACCGAAAACCGGGTTTTTTGAAATAGAACTCGAAAAAAAACCCGGGTTTTAATTTTGGCGGGTTTTGCATTCCCTAGTTATGTTATACTTATATCTTCATTACAATTTACAATTTACAATATGTTATATAATATTAAATATAAATTTCAACTTACAGTAAGGTAACGGCACCAGTGGTGGACAAGCATCCAGTAATGGACAAAATAAATATTAAATTGAAATATTAAGACCAAAATTAACGTTATATAATTTGGCAATACTTAAAATAAAAGTTTGGTTCATAAGCTATCAAAATACGACATTTCATCTTATTCGGCCAAAATGTTTGAAGATGGCAGAACTTTATGTTTAGTTGCTGCGACTCGTTTCGAAGAAATTCGTTTTTACTAAGAAAATCCTTAAGGAAGTGAGGACACAATTTTGGTTATAAGAATTTTTGTATAAATGTCAGCAAAATTTTATATTACTTTTATTCATAGTAGTTAAGTGTACGAAATATTACACGATTTAAAATCATGATAGGTTATGTTGTTTAAATAAAATTCATCAGTGTCCATAACTGGATTTAATTCTATGGATATATCCATTTATGGACATATGTCGAAAATAAACTTTTTTTAAAGGTATTAATTACATGCGCTTTTCTGTATTGTCTTTTCTTTCTGATTAATAATATACCTATCACGACCATTTCAAACAAAGGGTTCCAATATTGTACAACAATTGTCCATGACTGGATTTGCTTTGGTTCCTATAATGGACATTGATATTTTTTGTTAAAATTACACTAATGGGTCCAACAACATAATATCTATCTAAACATGAAGAATATATTTTAGAACAATGATGGGTCATTATGTGCTGTGCGACTCGTTCTCGGCTTCATTGTCTATCACTGCCTAGAGAAGTCGCATACTTATGCGTATTGTAACGCATCTATCATAGAGAGTTCTCTGATGAACTTTTTGGATCGCTGTCTGCTGCTAAATTTCACCACCATATAGCACACACGCTTAAATTTCATCCACACCATCTTGACAACAGTTTACAAAAAGCTTTTTGCCTCGTGCTACAATTTGGAATCCATATCGATGGACCGATCAGATTAAGGCTGCTGGCGGATTCAGATTGGCGATTCACTTCACGAGTGTAGCGGAATGCCAGGAAACAGAGAGATATGGCGGAACATCGTGAAGCGGGTAACATCTACCCCCCTAGAGTGATATGACGAAGAAGAAGAAGTCCCAAAATGGATGGAATGGCAGTAATTTTTTTAGTTATATGTTTCATCCCTGACTTATTGAGAAAAAAAACCATATTGGTGTTTCTTAACGGACATAACTCGTATTTAACGATGCATTTGTCCAATTTTTGCCTAGAAAATGGAAATTAAGACTGTTTTAAATATTATAAGTATGTAAAATAATTAATAAGTACTATTTTTTATAAATACATCCCCGATTTATTGTATTCCAATCATCATTTTCAAGATTCTATTGATAACTATAAGTCTTCTCCAAGTGTAAATAACTGGAGAAACGACATTAGGTACAGTCCATAAATGGGTGTTCATAACTGGATGTTGTCCAAAACTGGGTGTCCATCATTAGATTTTTCACTGTCCAACACTGGTGCAAAAAAGTGGTTTTTTAATTTATAAATAACTTAATTATTTATGCATTGTAATCTTTTTTCTAACATTGGTTACGTTAAACTAACATTGAACTAAAGGTATAACTAAACAATATCCAATAAAGTTAAAAAACCTACGAGAAATTTGTAAAAAACTTCAATTTTTTCCTTAATCTGTACAAGACTGGTGCCGTTACGTTAATTGAGTAAGTATTTCTCAATTTTTTGTACTAAACGAACTTTTTAACTGGTGGCGACGATTTGATAGTTCCCATGTTACATAACACTTTGTATTCTTTGTTCTCATCCATTTGAATCTAGCCTTGAAATATTGGTATATTTCCCTCTGTATAGTTTTTTGTTCTAAATACTCATTAGCAGGGTCATGATCATCATTAAGATAGCCAAATGAATTAAAATTGACAGTTACTTTATTCAACCCTTTTTTACCAGAATTTTCGAGCAAAATACATTGGTTACTCTCTATGTAATTTATATTCGGTTTATTTTTTAGATTTTGTAAGTGCGATTGGTTTTGCCATTCAGAATACATCGTTATCTTGTCCATGACATAAGATATAGTTGCATATATATACAATTTAGCTTCTTCTGAATCTACTACTACTTAATAAGTCTTCAAGGCGTTATAGTCTGATGATGAATCATTTAGTGACATAGAAACCTCTGACTTAAATTTACTTGATTCCGTCCATTAGAATGACTTAACTTCCATATGTTTTATAACATTCGCTGCATCGACCTTTGGTTCTTTTGGGAGGATCTCCCTTCATATATGGCACGTGCGTCACAATGTGACGCCTGTTTCTGGCCACCTGAAGTAATTGGGGTGTTGATGGACCGGGAGCTGGCAGTGAATAATTTTACTGATGATTTATATTTAAAAATACATATTAATATTTAAAAATATTACTTATAATTAATATCAATACACTTTTACAGATACTTATCCAAGCTGAGGAAATAAATCTACTGAAACAGAAAATTATTGCCCTAGAAACAGAGAAGTTAAATTTCCAAAAGCTATACGACGCTGCTATTGTCAGCCTCAACTCATTAACTAGTCCAGTGTCAGAGAAACAAGTTTTAGAACTACAAATCCCTAGTGATAAATTAAATGCAGTACAAACAAGGCTTGAACAACAATTAGAGAAACCGATCACTTGTATGGCAGCTGAAAATCACTATGGAAGTAGTAATTCCACTCATAGCGCAACTCCAGATCAGTTTGAAATGATTGAAAGTGAGAAACATATGTAAGTATAATACATGTTAAGTATTTAGTATTGTATTTATTTTTCATACAATTTAAAAAAAAAATGATAAGTTGTTATGGTTATTGATAACATACATGCTACTTTTTGCGGGCAGTGCTGTGAAGTAGGGCTTGCTCTTTGTCTATACAACAAATAACGACACTAAGCAGATTTGTAAAAACATGTGTGAAAGATAAACCTTAAAATCAAATCAGGAACTTTCGAAAGGCGAAATTTACCAAAAATTATATGCAAAATTATGTTGATGAATATGTACTAGAGTTTAGCTAGTGTCCTGATTAATTTCAAGTACAATCTACTACTCTATAACAAACTATTTTATGCATAATAAATTAATTAAATATATGTATAATAAAAATATCAAACCTATACAATATCTTCATGCCCTTACTTCACGATACTTACGATAAAGCGATGCTCTGAAGTGGTATTCACAATTTTCTGAAATTACCCCTCATCCGAAATTCCCCCAGTGCACTATATTTAATATTCAATAACTTCAAATAATGACTTCTTTAATTTTAGGACAAAGAAAGAGGGCTCAAATACAAGTTCAATAGAGCCAGCATTGCTTGACGGTAGTGTAAGAGATTCCCCATTAAGACGTGGTAGTGTCACCACTCTTGATGATACACTCAGTATAAATGACGCGGGCGAATGGACGCGGTTACAATATGAATATAATATCGTGGAGAATTCTAAAGAGATGTGGATTGATAGGTAAATTGCTATGAGAATAAATAGGTAGACAAATTACTTGTGAAGTGAAATATATTTGGCAGTCTGTTACTACACAAACTGTTTGGTGTTATTATTATTGTTCAATGTTCATTTAATGTGCTGAGTACACGTGTCAGTAGTGAAACTTCTTTCTCCATGACGCGACGGTATGGCCATTCGAGTAAATTTTCAATGTCGCGACCTTGAAATTAGACTCTCAACGCGCCTAAAGAAGTTTCACTTCAAAAACAAAGAAAAATGCGGAATATGAAAACAGCAAATCTTTTGCCAATTTATGTATTTACTTACGAGTTACGACTAAACATGTAACTAACATATTATCATATTATATCTTATTTCTAATTAAGATATTTTACACTCATACAATAATTTTTGTTTTCAGTGGCTTACCAAATAATTTAAAGGAGTCTTTATTGACCTGGTGTAATGAAACATTGGATATGAATGAAGCTCTGTCAAATGATCTGTTAACAGAATTAGTGAACAATGATAAGCCAATTCTATTGCCGGCTTTATTACAACTAGTAGCGGATACTTTACCGCGGGTAAGTATGTTCAATATTATGAAGGTTGTTAGTTTTAAATTTCTTACAGAAATATATTATATTTGCGAATTATAAGTGGGTATGCTAAATACTCAAAAAACGTAGCTCTACAATCATAAATCGAATTATAGTGAGTCCCGTCACAGTACAGATATGAAACAGTATGGTAAAAGAAGTTCTTAATTATACGCTATTTTTTTTAATTGAGCAATTTTAATTATAATTAAGTTTGTCGTAACACTAAACAATCTTTTTTTTTTTTCTAGATCCTTCCACACACATTGGTCGGTAGGAGAAGCGAATCAGCAGCCTTATTATCAGCGGCCATTGTGTTGTTACCGCCAGCTGACGCAAAACGGGCTAAATTATTGCATACTTTACTTACGCTGTTTAAAAAACCGGACCCGCCTGACGCTAAAATTATATGTGAAGGTAATTTTAGGTTTTAATAGAGATAAATTTAGTACTTGTGATTTTATATTTTATTATTTAATTTAAAGTTCAGTGGAACAGTAATTTATGTTTTATAAGCATAAATGTTAATCGACGTAATATTGTCAACCCCGTACAGTAAGAGCTAGCGCGCAAGAGCTACTTTTGTCTCCGCAACTATTTTGTCTCTCCCATCAACTCTATGGGCTAATAAAAAAAGTCCCGGGAGTTGCGTCGCTACGTGCGCGCACTTTCTTACTAGCCCATAGAGTTGATGGGAGAGACAAAATAGTTGCGGAGACAAAAGTTGCTCTTGCGCGCTAGCTCTCAATTAGAACAATTTTTTGTTCAATTATTTTTATGTGATGAAAGTACAAACATATGTACAAAAATATGTTACATATTTAAAGATAAATTCCAATTCCAGCAACATGCCTCATAGTGAAATGGGGGGGTAGTGGCGAAGTTCTATCTTCCATAGCGGAATTGCTTGCATCCAGGTCGCCAGAACGCAGGATTTTAGCCAGTCAAATATGTCTGGCCATAGCCCCATATGTACCTATAGAACTATGTACGTCTTTACTGCTAAGTTTGGTTGTATTAATGTGTGAATCAAATGAAATTGAGATTCGAGTGTTGGGTTTGAGAGCGGCCTGTTTGATCTGTCCAACGTCGGAACATAAGTATGGGCAATTGGAGAATATACTGTTCAACTTCTTGAAGGACCCCGTTGATCGGATTGTGAAGGATACAGTGGGTGTTTTTGTTCCTGTGTTGGCTAGGAGTGCTCTGATGGCTGGTATGTAATTTTTTATGTGTAACTCAAGTTATTTTTTTTCCGTTTAAATTAATCTTATTTTATCTCTTTAATTTAATTTTGCAACAATTTATGTTGAGAAATTAATCAATTTAGGTAAAAAATTTGAAATATTTTATCAATCTAATTTGGCAAAAAATATTTTTTAGTTTATTTTTGCGCGAAAATAAGTAGCGTAAATGCTCTTCTATGACGATCAAATCTACATGAGCATTTAAATTAATGGAAATCTGTTCAGTTATTTTCATTGTAATTACATATTCAATTTAACAAATCGTACCGACATGTCCATAGCTTGAACATAAAAATGGTACCATTATTTTAGGTAAATTTTCATCATCACTATACAGCCGAATAATATCGATTCTAGTGAAATCGAGCACAGAAGGCGAATGGAAGTCTGTGCTATTATATCTAGAGGTTCTAAGAGTTTTAGTGCTCGCCAAATTGGCGTATGTAATTAACGTACAAATTGTCAAAGAAATGACCCACAACTGTGATATGGAGATTAACTTACAAGACGTGTTATTGTGCGAACAAGAGAGTTTTATAGATTTACAGTGTTACATGAGCGATAGTTATGATGCTAAGAACTTGATAGTGGCTATGAATAGCTTGCTAAAAGAGAAACCAGATGTGCGGTGGGCGGAGCTAACTTGGTTCGTGAAAGTGTGAGTGTTTTCATTGGTTGTTTTAATTATTTTTTTTTATTGTATTTAAATCTTACAAAATTATTATATTTAACTCTAGTGACTGATGAGGATTGAAGAGATCTACGATTATTATTGAATTAATTGTTTTTTTAACCAATTTCATGAAATAGTTGTCTTCTAAGTCACAAACAAATGACCTTTTCAAATATAGTAAGACTATCGTTATTAAGAATGTAAGACGTCTAATATGATTTCTCAATTTTATATACTTTTTTCAGAATTAAGCAAATATTAGAAATAGCGACCACATCCAAAATACTAAATCACTCTGCAATATATGAGCTTCTTATAACTTTATTCAGTAGTTACGTATACAATTTCGGCGTACATTTTACAACAGAAGTGATGAATCCAATATTCCTGAATATTATTAATGATTTGGAGAATAAATTGGAAAAACTGCACGCAGTTAATGTGGACAGTGTTATTATTGTCGGTATATATTTAGTCACTATTGTGTTTTCTGTGGAAGAGAGCGAGCAACAGTCGGAATTTTTGCAAAAGTAAGTATTTGTATCTAACTGTTCTTAGGATTTTGTAAAACCGGCCTTATACGTGTCCTTACACACGCACATTTTGGAAAAATTAAGAGGGCTTTTAAAATCTTACATTAAAAGAAAGCCGATT
Source organism: Colias philodice (assembly GCF_061535455.1). NCBI lineage: Eukaryota > Metazoa > Arthropoda > Insecta > Lepidoptera > Pieridae > Colias > Colias philodice. Next base: position 4,509,992 of record NC_143097.1, read on the forward strand.
CTGGAAAAAAGGAATAATTCTCACGAGATTATTACTTTAAAAACATGGTAAAATTTACAGATTTACGAAAAATAATTAGTATCTTCATGACCATTTGTTTTTCAGGTGGGTTATGTACAGTAGTATAAGAAGTCTTCCAAGTAAAATAATATCTATACCGTTGAAGTGGCTTGCAAAACATAGGCCGGATGTCTTAGATTTCTATTTACAATGTCTAAGAGAATGTAAGTATTATTCCTAATGTACTCAACTCTAACTCTAAAACTTTACTGGTAATTTTACATTAATGGTAATTTTCATTTATTGAACACGAAAACTATACACGACTTTTTATAAAGCTTGAATTAGATATGTAATAGTCATTTTGCCTTATGTCACCACTTAGGCACCACCATTTCGTTACACAAAAAGTAATAAAAACAATAGATATATTTTTAACCAGTATGTTTTAGTCCAAAGATTTCACAAATAAAATCTTCAAACTCCAAATAAAACATTTCAATATTGATCTTCCTTCTGAACTAGATTACCTGTATCTCAGATAAGAGATCTAATTTAAATGTGCATAGAAATTAGAAACAGTAAACGTAAAGTTAATATTAAGTTTATAAATATTTACAAAACTTCCAGTTTCAGCCAGTAGCTGCGACTCTACCAGCGGTAGCGCAATACGCGTGTACATAGCTAACTTGATCACAGAGTTATTGAACATAGCGCAAGTGAGCGATGAATGCATAGAACGGCATTTACTGCCAGCTGTTACTGCGCTGCTCTATGATGATGATGTGTGAGTGTGACTCTATCACTCTAGCTTGTGTAGAGCTATCAAATTCATAATATATGACTTTATCGCTCTATCTTTTGTAGAGATATCAAATACTTGAGACTCTATAGCTCTACCTTGTGTAGAGCTAAGGTAGAGCTATCAAATACATGTAGAGTTACTAGTTCCAATGTTCTAAGCATCCGGTCTGACCTATTCTATGACGTCTGCCTCTATCACTATTTTGTGTGGGTATTATATTATGTAGCCGTAAATTTCACAAGAAGTGTTTTGATCCGCCTTCACTGCGTTGCTCAGAAATTTACAAGTGTATTTCATTTTTTAATCCATTATTCTAACTTTTTAAACATAATAAATAATAATTAATGTACGTACTGGAATATATTACCCTTATCTACTCGAGAGTATAGTGTTTAGTGCAATGGTCGTCGTCGATATGTTTTTGTTATCTATGACTTAGTCGCTCTCAATTGCATTGATATTATATTTGGTCTCCACAATAGAATTTTGTTTTACTTTTGTTAATTAATGAATGATGTTAATTATGTATTAATTGATTTCAATATTAACAGCTCAGTCCGCGAAGCAGCAATATCAGCGTGGGGCAGTGTAACACGAACATGCGTGGTTCGAGCTCAAAGCACGTCACTACAGACAGTGTGTTGGCCGCCATTCGAAGAGCTATTGAAATCACGCCCTCTGTCGGGCAAAGAAGGCGCTAAAGCTGCTGAAGCGCTTACTTTATTGGTCCTGCCGACGGTAGAAAGCCACGCTGTGTCTGAGAAAGGTTTGAAAATGAAAAATATATTTATTTAAAAACCATTTGTTTTACACAGTTACAATTGTATTTATGTTGCACGTTTTACATACATTTGGTTTGTTTTCTATTAAATGGTCTAAAGGCTTGTATCTTAGGTATGGTTTATGTACTTGCTTCGTTTGAGGGAATTTTGCACATTTGTTCAAAAAATGTTTGTGTTTTCAATTAATGATTATTTTTTTAGCATGAAAAGCTCGGTCAGAATATATTCATTGTTGAAATATAAACTACCAAGACTCTTAATTAAATGTCAAGATTCATTAACACAATCCATTTATTTTAATATTAAGTGTATAATTTGTGTATAAATAATATCTAAAGGATATTCTATAAACTGTACGTCATATTATATGCAATATAGTTCAATTACTTACATTTTATTGCAGCGGTATCATTACTATGTCTGTTATGCCACCGGCAATTATCATCTGAACTAGTAGCCGCGCTAACACCGGGCTTACAGCTGGCAACACACCACTGCAGCCACCATCCGGCATTGTTGCCAGCTTTACGGTAAGTTATATGTATTTTTTATAGAAATTTTGCAATACTATTGTGCAGTATAGTATACAGTGTAATATTCAGTGCGCCTGCGTTCGTTTATTTGTGGTAAATTTGTCAGCGAGTAAATAAATTGAAATATTTTTGACGTGACAACGTCTTATAATTCGATAGCGCCGGCTGCACGCACGAAAAAACATTACTCATGCGGCGTTACCTCGCTCTGAGGCGTTCCATGTAAGGCTTGAAGTGCAAGCGAGAGCACGGAACGAGCGACAAGGAAGCACAATCGGACGTTGTCACGTTCAACTATCGTCAGTAAACCGACTTTACAGACAACCAATTTTTTAATGTTTTATTCATCGCTTAGATATATTCATCACAGATCACAGATATTTTACAACTACAAATTGTAATAGTACATTGTATTGATACATTATACAACAACTACGACCACAATAATCAATACAATTATAATATCTACAACTAAAACACCTAATGTATCAACTCTTTTCCAGGAAATTAGAAGAAAGCGTTCAATCCCCACCCCTCACACAATATAAGCCGGCCATTGAAGCGCTACTCCACGTGATTACAAACGAAACGCCAAGAGTTCCTTCACCAAAACCAGCCACGAACTTACAAGCGGCACAAGAAGTTGGCCGCCGGGTCACACAGATGTTCCAACAGTCGAAGACTAACATGAACCTACAGAATATATTCAAAAAGAAAACATAGTAGCACAGATTATATATTATATTTATCTGTCACAAAAAAATTAAAAATTAAAAAAAATTAACCCAAACTACTAAGTTACTTGGTAGTAAAATTAAAAAAAAAATAACAATATTGTAAAAAACACCAACCATAGTGCTACACGGATCTTTTGGCACTTAGATGATACTTTCAGGGGGGCGTGCGAATGAAACAAGGTTTGCTGGTGAAAAAATGTCCTAGTTTCAAATAATTAATGAGGGATGGCCCGTTTAACTCATCTTAATAATCATTACTAATATACCCAGTGCCACTCTTGAGTTCTGGCAGTTTAATCATTTGGGCTATGGAGCGCGCCAAAGAAACAAAACCCTATTTCTGTCGCAGTCGGGTAAAAAGCAGAAGTGTTTTATAGAATATTATTTGCGATCAAAAATTAATTAAAAGTGACGGGATTAAAATGTAGGTGCTGTAGCAAAGATTAATAATATTTTCTCTATGTCTTCAACTAAAAAAGTTTATAAAAAATTAAAAGATTAATATATATTTTCATACTAGTAACAACTCAGCTTATGTAGTGTAAATTATGACATTATAATAGTTTTTCATTATAACTCATCGGAATGTTTAAGTGTTAAGAATAATTAATATTTAATTTATTATATACAAAGTTATATTATGAAATTAACTAATACTCGTAGTTTCTATTCATTGCAGCTGTCTAGGTTGTAAGATAATGAAAACATTCCATTTTTTGTTTCTAATTTACAAATCAATATTTCAATTGGCATTGTGTACTTAAACATTTGTGATATACATCTATCCTTTAAAAGAACCAGTACAAATATGAAATTACTCTTAGGTTAAGTTTAAATGGTATAATATTATTTTATTATGTATATTATTTAAAAGGTATAAATATAAAATAAAAAAAATGCTATGTAGAACGTCAAAAGGGGCCGTATGGTGCACGCAAGAAAATACAGTTTACACTATCTATCCAGTATTTAACTTATTATTTTTTGACGTGACAACGTCTTATAATTAGATAGAGCCACCTGCACGCACGAAAAAACATGACTCATGCGGCGTTACCTCGCTCTGAGGCGTTCCGTGTAAGGCTTGAAGTGCGAGCGAGAGCGCGGAACGAACGACAAAGAAGCACAATCGGACGTTGTCACGTTCAAATCGATATCTATGTAACATTTCTGATCGGAGATATATTTACTTATTTATTTCAATTTTACGTTTATGTGCAATATGAATGAGGTCCAATAATAATGATAACCAAAATAAAAATATATTAATTATTTATTTGATATTATGCTTGAAGTTTGAACTTGCAATAAGTTTTATTTTAAAATATGTAGGTACCTACGTAGGTTTATATCGCTAATCGAGTTAAACGAGTCTAAAGGAAGCCACAAAAAATACACTAAAAATAATGAATTATTTTTGTACTTATTGCCTATTTATAATAAGAAATATCCATCCGCAAAGTCGCATTAGAGATATTTCAGATTATTCCTAATATGTAATTTTATTTGATTAGGAAAAAATAATGTTAGTTAAGTAAATACATTTTTATCGCCAGTAATCGCAGTATAAAGTGCAGAATAATCCAAGTTTATACATAATTGCTATGATTTTCATTTTACGTACTTATTGATGCTGTTTTCTGTATTTTATACATTTATTTATAAATGTTAGTTTAATAATTCACTTGCATTGTGTTGTAAGTAATGTGAGTTCTCGAAAAATTCCTAAATAAGTACTTCCAAAGCACTGTTTACCTTCTAAAAATTGCACTACGTTTTATGAATCTCATTTTATGATCTATGTATATCTTTAATTTTGTTAATGTTGTTGTCAATTTTAGTGATATGTTGCAAATTAAATTATAAATAATTATACAAAAATTAGGTTGTGTATATTAAATTAAAAGTTTTAACAATGCTATGCGTATTTTTATTTCATACTTTAACCCTTTGCCCCTTTGGAACTTAGGCTTCAGTGGACTATTTAGATACAATATAGTGATGTTGTGCAACTCTATTCATTTTTCCATTTATAGATGTATCAACGTCATTCGTGTGCGTTACCCAGGCAAAATGTTTTGCTTTAGAGAGATGAGACTTAAACAAATAATTAGTGTATCATGAGGAGCAATTTGTTTACTAATAGCAAAATTTGTTTGAATTGTAGTTTTTAAGTTATTTAAGAAAAACAAATTTTGCTGGAGTAACGTTTGAAACGTTACCCAGGCAAAATCGTCTTTCAAAAATTAGTTTCAGCACGGAACCAAATACATGAATAGATAGCTTTTGTTGCGTAGTAAATGTTTATAAATAGCAAAATTTGTGTGTGGTATAGTTCTTTAGTTATTTAAGATTTTGCTGCGGTAACGTTTTGGGATTTCCCAGATCTCGAAAACGGCTCAACGCAGAAGTTTGAAAAAAATACCAATAAAAGACCTCAATTTGTTTAAATTTGTTTAATCATTAGTTTTTGATTTGGTTGACGTAAACCAATGTAATTAAATGGTTTCAAAAATCAGAAGAAACGGGTTTGCAAGTAAACCAATACACTTATAACCAAATAAACAGCTGTAAAAAATACCCGTGGTTCGACGCTTGTTTACATCAGAAATATTAGATTTCATACTTTACACATTAAGAAGATAAAAACAAATTTGATTTATTTTAGACTGGTCGTACTTTAGCGATCAAATACGCAGTTCCCATAACATTAAGAAACATGGCATACTTTAAACAAATTAAAATGATTCCTGAAAATTCCTTCCTGTTAATTGCAGCTTTGAATTACGGCTCTAATGAAAGTTATCTCAAAAACAAGATTATGTCAGCAATTCTCTAATGAGCCGACCAAATTGAAAAGGTCACATAAAAGCGACCGCACCATACATAAGCGCAACCATCTGAAATGAACAGGATAATATAGATGTTTTGTTAGTACAGTTGAATACAAAAGTTTTCTGGTCAGGTTAGTTAAAATAATAAAATGGTTAAGATTCATTATTTTTATTTAAAAAATCAGTCTCATACAAATTATATGTATTGCTTTGCCTTAGCATCAACATTTTTGAGTTTTGTTACGTGTTACTTAGAGTGAATATTTTAACATTACATGTGACTGCCACAGGTGGATAACCCGTGAACCAATCATTGTCAAAGCGTCGTAACCTTCTTTTAACTTAATGTTGAAATATCCACTCTAAGTAACACGACATAAAGCTCATATTTCAATACCACAGTGTGACTTGAGTTGGAATTGAGTCGGCGTTGTGTGTGTAATGTGCAAAGCACATTTAATGTTTTTTTTTACAAAATATGTATTATCGGCTTAAATATGTATTAAGAGTAAGTAAGACAAGGCATATAGCTGTTGCGTTGCATTGCACACAGCGATGCGCGCTGCTCTGACTAGCATCAAGAACGTTAAAACGTTTTTAGCGTGGCTTTGCGTTGTGGTATCAAAATAAAACATTTGGTTTAACAGAAACAACAAATTAAGTACTAAAAATATAGCTACATGTATATATGTTTGTATTGTTTTAAATCACACTATAAATTATACACTATGATATTACACTTTTATTAACTAGTAAAAATTGTGTAATATGGTACTGCACTTAAAAAATATTAAAAAATCGGCTTCACGAATAACGTTTTTCTGCTTAACTGTACAAAACATCGGTTACCAAGCTGCTAATTTGCGAAGATTACCCGTACGTACGGTGCAGTCGCTTTTACGTGACCTTTTCAATTTGGTCGGCTTATTAGAGAATTGCTGACATATTCTTGTTTTTGAGATAACTTTCATTAGAGCCGTAATTCAAGGCTGAAATTAACAGGAAAGAATTTTCATGAATCATTTTAATTTGTTTAAAGTATGCCATGTTTCTTAATGTTATGGGAACTGCGTATTCGATCGCTAAAGTACGACCAGTCTAAAATAAATCAAATTTGTTTTTATCTTCTTAACGTGTAAAGTATGAAATCTAAAATGTCTGCTGTAAACAAGCGTCGAACCACGGGTATTTTTTACAGCTGTTTATTTGGTTATAAGTGTATTGGTTTACATGTAAACCCGCTTCTTCTGATTTTTGAAACCATTTAATTACATTGGTTTACGTCAACCAAATCAAAAACTAATGATTAAACAAATTTAAACAAATTAAGGTCTTTTATTGGTATTTTTTTCAAACTTCTGCGTTGAGCCGTTTTCGAGATCTGGGAAATCCCAAAACGTTACCGCAGCAAAATCTTAAATAACTAAAGAACTATACCACACACAAATTTTGCTATTTATAAACATTTACTACTCAACAAAAGCTATCTATTCATGTATTTGGTTCCGTGCTGAAACTAATTTTTGAAAGACGATTATGCCTGGGTAACGTTTCAAACGTTACTCCAGCAAAATTTGTTTTTCTTAAATAACTTAAAAACTACAATTCAAACAAATTTTGCTATTAGTAAACAAATTGCTCCTCATGATACACTAATTATTTGTTTAAGTCTCATCTCTCTAAAGCAAAACATTTTGCCTGGGTAACGCACACACGTCATTCTGATACATTAAATTAAAATAACCATGATATTAATGGATCTGTAATCTATATAAAAGAATGATTACAAGCATGATATGAAAAATTTGTACGAGTAGTTTCTTATCACGGCATTGATAGTGCCGTCCACGCGCCCCGCCACTTTTTTGTTGAGTATAATTGCGGAGTGGGGGGAGTATTTTTCCTGATTAGTCTATTTATAATTTTAGTGTTAACTCATAGCTACCTAGCAATTAGGAAAAATAGTGGGGCGCGTCTGCATAGATGAATAATTTATCTATAGGTACACCCGATATGCAGTAAACTGATAAACCCGCTTGGGTCGGACGGAATGTTATTTAAACAAGTCTATCCACTTACGATCTTCAATCTTGTTGAAAATATCATCTCGATCAGAGCCATGTCTTCAAGCAAAACTATTAATTTTAATAGCAAACATTTGAAAAAAGGTGAGTGAGTAATTGTAATTTTTTATTCTATAGATATAATTTTTTATTCTTATAGGTAAGTACCTACCTATATACCTAATGCAAACTTATATTATATTATGTTGTTAGGTTGTAGTTAATAAAATTTCATGAGTTCATAACAGACAAAGTAAATAGAATGGTGTCGAGGCTTGCTGTACTTTCAACTTTGTTTGTTAGTAAATTTAATAAAACAGCTGATATTGTATAAGATGTGTAATGTGTTGTACATTTTCATTTTTCTATTACGCAGTAATCTTTTAGAAAAATAAGACATCATCTATTTAAATACGCACACGAGTAAATTTTATGTTCATAATTAATTAATTAGGTACCTATTTATTAGTTAGTAATCTAACTATAATAACTTATAATTGAATTTATTCGTACCTAATACACATAAAGATAATATTGCAGTTAGGTTATACCTAGACATCGGATTATATGCATTTGCATATTTGCATATGCAAATGCATAAAACTCTCTAATTACGGCGTTAGTGCATAATATAGCCTTTTTCCCCAATCGTGCATATTTCGTTAAGTAGCGGGAGTTTTGATTGGTCGACTAACCTTTATTAGCCAATCAGAACGCTCAGCGAGTAAACCAACCCTATTTTGGCATGGTAAAATGGCAAAAAATTACAAAATGGGCTCCATTTTAAGTAATTTTTGAGCCATTAAAAATAGGGCTAGATTACCCTTTGGGGCTAAAAACTTAAAACACGGGTTGAATTCCAAAAAAGGGCTAGATTTAGCCTGGAAAGGTCTAAGGTGGCAACACAGGGCTCGCGGGTGACAAAAGTCACAAATTTGCGCTCGAAAATTTGGTTAAAATGCTAAATTGTATATTGGCACAAAAACTATACTTAATTTCAAGAAAATTTCACTGTTTTTGTACAATCTTTGATTTAAATTTAAAATTAATAAAGGTTTTTTGATTTTGTATTGTGCATATTTTAGGCATATCAGTCGTTTTAGTGCATATTTCGGCCTTTTTTAGTGCATATTTCGGCCTTTTTTAGTGCATATTTGCATGCATATTTTGGCATTTTGTTAGTGCATATAATCCGATGTCTAGCACTCACTTATATACCTATACATAAACACCATTTTAGGTTAATTAAACCTATCATAATCAATTAGTCAACTAAACTAAAATATATAGGTAATATATTTTATAGTAAGTAAGTATATTTTATTCTAAGCTTACCAAAATAAATATAGTAACTAGGCATTTTGCTTTTGGCGGGAAATTATAAATTTCAAATTTACTTTGTAATACAGTGGCTATTTATGTTTATTGATTGGCTACTTACATTTAGGCTTAGAAATGTGCAATATTACGTATTATAATTATAGTATATTGTCTAATCAATTATGAGTTTGTTATGTTCCTCCTCTGCAGTTATCTACTTAAAGTATTTACTCAGATAGTTGAAGTAAAAACTTCTTTAGCGGCGTTGGGTATAAAATCTTAAACTCGCGTCAGGACACGTGACCTGATCGAAAAAGCGTGAGACGGATGTTTTTTTTTAGCCCTTATATTCCATGCGTCAGACGGATACCATTCCAAAATATCAAACATGCTGAACGTTAATAATCAAGTTTTCACTTCTGCCGGCACTCCCGGAGTGCAACCCGTATTTTTTTTATTTGTTAGATAATGATTTTACAAGTACCTAAAACGGCATGTTAAAATGAGGCTAATAAGCCCCAATTGACATCAGCTGGTTAACTGCGTCAGCTTTTTATTCGATCACAATAGCTGTAAAATTAATACAGTATTAGCTTTACCTGTATGTAGCTCACTCCTCGACTCGATTCTGTAATCTGTCTCATATTCAATAAATAATAATTCTTTTAAATCATTATCCTGGATAACAAAAAAAAAAATAGTTTAGTTGATACTATCGAACGTGTTTTTAGTTTTTTTAACTAGGTACATAGGTAACTGTAACAATTATTATTACTTAAGTAGGTATAATATCATGGGTATTTACTATAATACATATATAATATAGTTTACTATGTATTTACTATTTAGTCGTGCCAGACATCCGTCTTGCTGCTTTTTGGAGTGATAGCGATCGCTATCACCACACATTTCCAAATATTTAATTAGGTATCTAACAAAATAACAAAATTGTTATTACGTCTATCAAGTATCATCACTCTGATAAGGACAAAACGGATGTCTGGCACTACTATCGGACCAGTCGCCTTTTATAAAAATAAGACTTACGAATCACAATAACTAACTATAATAAAAATAAACGAGTGGATTTTATGTTATTAATTATTAATAATAATATACTTACATTCTATGTAATTAGGTTTCTGTCTTCCATCGGCTTAGCCTTGAACTCTATGTAGACACCCGCACATAAAAATAACACTATGTATGTACCTAGGTATTGCAATTATGTATAAAGTACTATGTAATTTAAATAATAATTATTGTAGGTTGTAGAGTACCTACCTAAAATTTATTACAGTAAAGTCAATTATTTTGATTTTCGCGGGCCAACAAACATTTTAAATTGTTGTGATTTGTTTTTGTTATTCACTCAGATAGCATTCAAAATAGCTATATTGCGTGCATTTCTGGGTATCTTTTAAAAAAATATTGGTATCTATTTATTATTTTTTATAGTTAGGTACATCTAGGTACAATATAAAAACAATGCGTAGAATAAGTAGGTACAATCTTTAAAAAAATATATATTAAATTTAACGGTATTTATTAATTAATTATCTCTTTTTTTCTTTCAGGGGATCCCCTACCGAAATGGAATGGAAAGCCGAAATTGTATAACATGCGATACTGTCCTTTTGCACAGCGATCAGTTTTGGCATTAAATGCTAAAAATGTTGATTATGAAATAGTGAACATAGACCTATTGAACAAGCCAGAATGGTTGCCATCTAAAAGTTCTTTAGGTAACGATGGTGTTTAGGTATTATCATATTTTATCACCAAAAATCTTTGTTCCTTTAAAGGCTAATTTAAAACTTTGAATTATAGGTAAAGTGCCATCGCTAGAAATATCAGAAAATGTCTCTATAATAGAAAGTCTTATCGTCAGCGAATACGTAGACGAAGCGTATCCCCAAAGGAAATTATTGCCACAGGACCCATATAGAAAGGCGGTTGATAAAACCATCGTTGAAATGTCTGGCTATGTAAGTATAGATTTAGTCCAAAACATACGTCTTAAACCCAATAAATTATCCGTCACAGCAGAATTTATAATGCACTTGCATTTTTGTTGACCATGTAACACTTAGGTATAACCGAATACATGGAATGGCATAGTAAAAATTTTTATTATATAAATCAGCATATAATAAAATGAAATTATTACGGAATTATTTATTTATAATTCCTAGAACATTTTGATCAAAGCACATTCATGTGTATAAAATAAAAATATTTATTAATTTAGTTGGGTATGTTTGAACGCGCTGATCTGAGGAAGTAGTAGACCGATTACATACATTACAAAAAATATTATACTGTTGGTCAAGTAAGTGAAGCTTGATTGCTATCGTAGTATATTATTATTAGTATGTGGCTATAGTAATGTATGTACTAATAAAGCTCAATGGGACACGATTCACCTATTGTAGCACTGTGAATAATGTGCAGATAAGATAAAATATTGATTTATTTTTGAACGGTCTAGATTCTAGAACTTGCATTTAACATTTTATCGACCGACGTCAAAAAAGGAGGAGGTTCTCAATTCCCCTGTACCTTATTTTAAATTGGTACTTCAGAACTTTCGACTGATTGAACGATGAACGAAAGCTGGTGGTTGACGGCGGTTTAGTTTTCTACAAAATATTATATACTATTTACATATAGGTACCTAATGAATATTATTATATTTTTCAGATACATTCGATGTTTTTCAAGGTCGTTAAAGGTATTCCAGTCACAGAGGACACTACTAACGGGTTCTTTAATGCTTTAACTTTTATTGAAAACGAACTTAAGAAACGTGGTTCAACTTTTCTTCATGGAAGCGAACCGGGCTTTGCTGATTACATGATCTGGCCGTGGTTTGAAAGAATGCCTGTTGCAGCCGAATTTGATAAGATACTAAGCCTTGATGAAAAGAAATTCCCTACTCTAGTAAGTTACAATTACATACTCGTAATAATAATATTGATTGACTATAAATAAATTAAAATTTGATTACGATCAATAGAAAAGCATGTACCGCTTTACCGGAAATCCCACTGCAGAAACGAGAACTATGCGCGTTTTTCTTTAACCCCCTGGCGGAAAGCTAGTGTAACATATAATTTTAAGTACTTACAAGTATAATTTTTGAATTCGTATTTATTTACAACCAAGTTAAATTAATTTTAAAAATATTTATAAGCCAACTTTTTTTTTCTTTACAGGTGCGTTACGTGAAAGATATGGAAAACGACCCAGTTGTAAAAGCATACACAGTTCCAAATGATATTCTTAGACAATATCTTGAAGGTTACAGAAAAGGAGAGGTTAATTTCAACCTTTTAAATTAAAATTAGTTTTTTGTATTTTAAATAAAAAAAAAATTGAAGTAATTACATATTTTGTGTTTTATTTCTGTAAACCATTGAAAATAAAATCACTTGCATGCGATTAAAAAGATTTAATTTAAAATGCTTAAGTATATAAGTGAGTAGCGAAATCATAGCAGCCAGGACTGGCGAAACTATATAATTTAAAAACACGAGAAATATTGAAGGCACAATAGAAATAAAAATTAAATTAATACTTAAATAAAATAAAACTATAGTAGAATGTCAACAATGCATGATGTCTAATACATATTATAAATAACATGTCAATGTTAATTGCTACTGTACTAATTTATTTGATGTCAAAAATTTTTCTACGAAAATCAATGATTTCATGTCAAAACGAAAGTTCCTTACAACTAGCACACCACAATTTTGCAATCAAAAGTAGAAAAAAAAATCCTCAATGAAATAGTTTTGAATACAATTTGTACTTTAAAATCTACAATAACAACTGCTTAACTTAAAATTCAGTCTTCATTTAACATTAATTAGTCTGTCTTGTATTTGGCAGCCATTTCATCTAATTTGGAAATAATCGTTTTAAGATCTGTAGTTTTATCTAATTTTAAATAAGTTGCATTTCTTATTTCATGCAATTTAATCCAATCTGGCACTTCCTCTGTCAATATTTTTATATCTCTTTGCAAATCACTTGAGGAGACATTAGACTTAAAACTGCTATCCAATTTAGAAAGTATTATGTTCAATGCAAGAACATTCTTTCTCTCTGTAACAAATATGTTTCTTAGAGTTCTGGCAAGATCTGGCAGGCGGCTATAAATAGCATATTTTTGTTCATTCTCTGAAGACCTCGTCATAGCTTCTAATGCTTTTGCTGCTTGTTTTGCTTTAACTTTCTCAAGCAGTGATGCTGGCAAGTTCCGAAGAGCTGGGTTCAAAATAGTCACATTGCTAGTTGATGGTTTGTTTGTTTGGGTCCCGGCACTTGATGTTGTGGGTTCATCATTTAGTCCTGTTACTGCTTTTTCTTGTTCAGTCAAACCACGCGCCTTGGCCGTTGCTAGTTTTTCCAAAGCCCGTTCCATTTTAGTGTTGCATTTGAAAAGTTCTCTGGCTTTTGCAAGTACGTCTTGAGCAGAAGTCATCCTTTCTGCGTTTGGCATTTCTGGCAACTTTGAACTTTCAATTTCAGGAACTTTTTCCAGCTCAAATTCAGGATGCCAGCGCACCAACTTGTTATCTGAAATCTCAAGTGGAGGGTCAAGAGTCAACAAATATTGAGCATGGTGCTTCTTAACTACTTGTAGTAGCGTGTCATAGAAGTATCTCCTTCTTTCCAATAAAACACTTGGATTCATTATTTTAATATCATTGGGGAAGTTGGGAGATATAATCAGCTCATATGTATCTCTGTTAGACGAGGAGCTGAAATTTTTATTTTTCTGCACTTCAAAATTGTAAAAATCTGGCACTAAATGCTTGATTTGAGCTAAGTGTTTCTCTGAAAAGGTTCTTTTGAGCATTTCTTGCACTGATGGTTTTAGTTTGGCAAATGTAATCTTTTCATTTCTGTTGTATAATAATGCAACAACAGTTTCCATGCCACGGAACAACTCAGCGAGGAATCTGTAGTGGTGTGGTAACGGTAGTAAAGTTGATGATGCAGAGGCTAGCGATGCATGTCTTATGTATGCTGGCACCTGTTGAATTATAAACAAATCAATATCTAAATATAGGTCCATTGCAAAATATAAAAAAATACTACACAAATGTACTTTAATTGTTTACTTTATTTTGTCATAGAGTAATAAAATGCATATGCATACTCAATTTTAGGTCAGAACAATGTCACACAAGGAAAATAGTAGGTCAGCATTTATTTAGCCTAGAATGATTTGTTATTGAGTGCAAAGAGGATTTTAAGAGATTTTTAAAAAGTTACTATCTTGACCTACATTGTCTTAAATTGAATATAAAATATGAAAATGATGATGTTTTTATCTTCTTTTTTTATTTGCAATATAGGTACTACTATAATGAAGTTTGCAAAGGCTATTTGCAGGCTATTCAAATGTAAAAAAATTGAAGAGTATCCATGTTTCAAATATCTTCCAGATAATTTGTTTGTAGACTTACCTTACTTGGGCTCTTGACAGGGCTCACAAATACCTTCCTAGGAGACATCATTGGTCTTTGAGAAGTGTGAGCTTCAACTGTTTTCTTGGGTGATAAGAGTTCATTTTGAATCTGAGCTTTTTTACTAGGACTGAAACAAGAATCAAGAATTGTTTTAATTACCATGACGTCACTTATCTTTGAAATAGGTACGAAATAGGAATCAAATGTTTATTACCTCTGAGGAACGTCCACATCAATTGACCTAAATTCTTTTAGATTTTTCTTATCAGATTTTTCTTTGAGTTCTTGAATTCCCTTGCTTAATCGTTCAGCTGATGCTCTCAATTCTGCTAACCGGGAACTACTTGCTAACTTCTTCCTGATGTCACCTAAACTTAGCTCTTTTCTAGCTACATTGAGTGAAACACTTTTACCAGAGTTGGTATTCTTCACAATATTCGACGCATTCGACTTCTTTGCAAATGCTCCCACATTTTTCTTCTCCCCTGAAGCAGATTCTTTTGCAATCGGCTCCACATGCTGTGTCTTTGGTAATTCAGATTTAATAGTTTTATTTAAAGATGATTTATTTGATTTAGTGATTGTCTCACTACTTCTTGTACTGGACTTTGTTTCAACTTTATTAGCTTCTGGTATTCGTTCTAGATTAGGTATTTTACTTTTGGAGCTAATGATATCATCAGAGGCAGGTCTTTTTCTGCTATTAAAAAATGTAGTCAGCGTAGTTTGAGACATGTTTGTAAATTATTAATCACTGATACTTCACTTAAATTGTTTGTGCCTGTATAATTCACTTTAAAAAATAAATAATTGTAAAATAAACGGGACCTAATGATGCTACGCGTTGTTCTTTTTCCCTCCAAAATGAAATTCTGTCATAGATTTATTCATGAGTATCATGTCGCTTTGAAGTTTGACGGTTAACCACAGGTAACCACAGACAATTATTATTGAATAGAACGTTGTAAACCTCGGAGTTTGTAAACGGTCTTTGACGTGTTTATTATTTATGGACAGTGTTACCATTCGGCAGTCGGCGTATTTCGATTTTCCTAAACTATAGCCGTCTGAATCTGGAATCTGATAAAAACTGGTAAAAAATCAAACATAAGTATAGTACGACATAAAAGAGATGAAATTAATTATTTTGGAACTAATTCGTTTTTCATTACCTGGCAACCCTGAATTGGCAATGTAGCTGTCAAGTTGAATAAAAATTTGTTGTTTTTTTCGTGAAGTGGAGAATTATTGAGATAAAATTGTTATTTAGAACAAGAAATTTAAATAAAAAAGGAGACATCATGAAAAAGGTTAAACGTAGCGGTGTCCGTGATGTGGTGTATAAAGTTTTTATTCGGTGTTTGTCCGAATTTCAAGCTGGAAAATTATTGACTGATTTGGAAAACGTTTACAAACGTACAGCAGAATATACCGGTGAGATTCCATTTATTTTTCTCAGTACTACGTAAAATAGAATATTCCATTAGTAACGAGTGTTTAATGTATGTATGTATGGCGATTATTACGTTTTCGCAAATTAATTTGAGGTTATTTGTATGTAAACAAAAACTAGTTTTTATAGTGCGACCAGCACAATTTGAGTCAAGAAGTTATATCCAATCCAACCAGCCTCAAATAAAGTACCTAGTTTAGATTTTACTACATAGTATAGTGATAACTGTTTTCATACAGCTAAGTATCTATCTATTAATCAATCAAACCATAAGAAAAAAAATCATATTTACTGTATCATATTTACAGATACTGAAGATGCCCCGTACCCTCTTGCCAGTACTTCGAAACAGAGTGATGATCAGTCCTTTGAAGGAGTAGAATATTTAGATTTTGATGAATTATATTAATGTACAAAATTTATCTACAAAAAAAATAAAAATATGTGGTTTTCAAATCGCCTTGTTTTTTTCTACCCGACGGACCCAGAAAGAGGGTAATGTGTTTGAGCTGCATGTATGCTTGTTTGTTTGTATGTTTGATTCTATGTGCGCCTCTGCAGTCTAAACACTTGACCGATTTTTATAAAATAACTAATTCCAAATATGTACATTTAAGTAAAATTTGACCTAGGTAGGTCAATTAAAATACTAATGTATTTTTGTCTTAAATTACACTATTGCTACACTGAAACAATTATAACGGTTTAAATCGCGGTATTTATTTTAGATTATATTATATAGATTTTTGGATTTTTATTCTATAGTATCAAGATCGCTTGTGTCGCAGTATCAGTGTTGCTATATGAGCGACGGTGGCGCCCTCATTTATTTTCATCTCTTTTGTGTCGCACTGTATAATTATTGAATAAACAAATTTTGAGTTTGTGTTTCGAGTTTGAGTTTGAATATAGTCAAATTAGAAAAAGTGCGTATTGATCACAGGTATTGATATTGAGATGCCGATAGAATTATTATATTGACATAAGTATTCTAAGGGTTCATACGCACTATGCGGGTAGCCGCATTACGGCTAGCCGCGCGGCTGACCGCAGGATGCGGTTGAAGAACCGTTGCGATTTGCGGTCATGTCGATCCATTTCAAAGATGGAGTGGAAGAAGTTGCAACAATTTACTACATTTACACACGTTACCTAAAGAAGAAAAAACAAAGAAAGAAGTACTGGGTGCATCGTTATTTGCAAACACGAGATGAGAGCAAGCATTTTGCAACCACATGGTCAGCCGGATGGCTAGCTGCAATGCGGCTACCCGCATAGTGCGTGTGAACCATGAGTAAAAGTATTTTTGTAAAGAGAATCTACATTTCATAAGTACTTTTTTGACACGTTTGAAATTTTTTGAAAACATCTTATTCCTCTTATCTTCTCCCCTGAGTATTTATGTTCTGTGCTTATCTTTGGAGAACAATTCATGACACCAGATGACACCATTTTTACAGCCTTGAAGTACTGTAATAGAATTTTACTTTAGATGAAGTTGTGCTAAGTATATTTCCATTTACCAATTCAACCTAAGTCTGGTTACTTATTATAATCATTATCAAAACCAACGAGGGATAACTTGCTATTATGAAAAGGGCATGTTAAATGCATGTTAGAAATACTCCTTAAAATGACAAAAGTTTAGTAGAAAATAAGGGTACTGCGAGTTTAATTGATACAAAGTAATGCCACCTAAACCTATTTTGGTGAAAAATGAAAACAAAAAAAGTACAATATTTACACCAAGTAGAGTTGTCAGTAGGCCAGATAACCTCGAAGGTGGAGAAGAAACTGAAATTGCTGCACAAATATCAGTTCCCCAAGAAGGAGGATATGGCTGGGTTGTTGTTGCTGCTGCTTTTTTATCTATATTTATACTAGACGGAGTAGCATTTACCTTCGGTAGTTTACTTAATGATATGTCTGTAGATTTGAATATGCCTATCTCAACTTTACCCATAGTGAATTCCATTGCCCTTTCTATTTACTTTATGTGCGGTCCTTTAGCTTCTGCTCTAATAAATAGGTTTGGGTTCAGAGCATGTGCAATGTCAGGTTCGATAATTAGTTCATTTTCTTTACTGACATCATATTTTTCCACAAATTTTACGTCTCTTTGTGTTTTTTACGGATTTTTTGCGGGTTTTGGTTATTGTCTAATTAATATGGCATCTGGACTCGTTGTGGGATTTTATTTTGAAAAATTAAGGTCCATAGCGTTGGCAATTACTACTACTGGTTCAAGTCTTGGTATTATGTTATTATCACCTTTAAATGCATATTTATCAAAACTTGCTGGATGGCGTGCCGCAACTTTATTTCATTCCGGGCTCTTCGGGATAATTTTTTTCTTAGGCATGGCATACCAGCCCTTACTGTCTTTCACTGTTGTAAAAACTACAGAAGATCCAACTCGTACTGTGACTTATTTACCAAATTTATCAGCAGCTGCTTTAAAAGCTTCATCATCTCGCACTAAAACTGAAGGTATTATGCCAACTACTACAGAACGCTTGTTTGGCGCGGCTTCCAATTCTAATTTTCCTACAGCTGCAGCAGTAGTTGAAGATGCAACAGCAACACCATCTACACAGCCTGGACCGTCCACGGCGACCGTATCTAAAATTACATTAACTGCGAATGCACCGCAAGGTGGCATTAGTCCTAGGCAGTTAAAACAAGTGCAATCAATAATGTCGAAGACTAGTGTTCAAGATAAGGCAAAGAAAACTATTGAACTAAATGTTAATGTAGAGAAACCGAAAAAGACGAGTTGTTGGGGACGTTTATGCCAGTGGGAAGAGCACATTCCTGAGTCAAGACCCATGTATCGAGATGATGTATTTTATGATGGAAAATTGGAAAAATTACCAGCCTACCAAAAAAGTGTAATGGATACAACGACTGAAAAGACTGGACTTGAATATCAATTAGCTGTATCACGGGCAGCAACAGCTGTAGATTTACGGGAACGCAGAGGTGTTTTTACAACAGCTGCTCGACGAGTTTTAGCTACTATGATGGATCCTAAATTATTAAAAAGAAATTCATTTTTATTACTTTGTTTATCTGGATTTTTTGTGTACATCGGATATTTAGTCCCTTACAATTTTTTAAGAATAAGAAATGAAAGTGCTGGTATGCGCGCTGAACATTGTACTTTATTTGTAAGTGTTATTGGATTCTCAAACGCTGCTGGAAGATTAATATTAGGCGCTTTAGCTATTAAGGTAGAACCTTTACAAATATTTTCTTTTTCGCTTGCAACAGCAGGTATTGCTACAATGCTTTCAAACTTATCATTTAATTTATATTTTCAATATCTGTACTGTTTTTTATTTGGATTTTTTGCATCTTGTACGGCATCATTAAGAAGCTTAATAATTGTGTCTATTTTTGGCTTAGATAATTTGACAAATGCCACGGGAATTTTATTATTGTTCCAAGGCTGCGGAAGTTTATTTAGTGCACCTGTGGCAGGCATGTTAAAAAAAATATTTGGATTTTCTGCTGCCTTTTATGTGGCAGGACTATTTATTACCCTAGGTGGTCTGCTTATAATCCCTGTTAAACGAATGTCTAGTCGGGAAGAAAAAGAAAATAATAAATCTCAAAAGCCATCTATAACTCCAAAAACGATAAAATAATTAGTTAAATTATGAATGTGTATACTTAGATTATAATATTATATATGTTGGAGTAACATTACCAATATAACATTGTAATTCATTCTTCAATGTAGTTCCGTGGTAACAGTGCTATGCATTTTTACATTTTAGTTATGTATTTAATAAAGAAATAATAACTGAGGTGAAAAGTTTTTTGTTTGTCCGTGTTACCTCTTTTCTTTAAAAAAAAAATGCTATACGCGACATTATAGAGATAAACAAAAAATCTCATAGATTATTGTGTTGCTTGAAGAACTATTACAAAATAATTAACATTTTAAAACTATGTAGTTACACACAAATAACAAATGTTCAGATTATGAGGTTAAGCATGTTTTTAAATTTTTTTTAAGAATAATAATATTATAATTGTATTGTATTCAGTTCACACAATAATTACTCGACCGATTTGAAAAATTCTTTTACCAACAGAAATATACCTTTTTTTCTGAGTCACATAGATAGTCACATACACATTCTTAATTTCGATTTGATCCCGGGTCAAATACCTACTTACACGGAACGTTCTATAAAGGTTTGTTAATAAAGTAAAGGCGGTCGTACACGGACTGCTCGAGAGTCGAGCGGTCGGTCGTTGACGGCTCGAGCTGTCGCTACCAACCGCACAGTTGACCAGTGGTCGCGACTGCACGAGCAGTCGGTCGGTCTCAACTGCTTGAAGCTGTCCGTGTACGGCCGCTCTAAAAACTGATAAATTCTTAATTTAATATTTCATGACAGTCTGAATATACAATTCCTTCCACATCAACAATGATTATCAATATTTATTTCAATTATTATTTATAGTCGTTATAGTCAAGTATTTACTATTTACCATCATTAAACAAATTATTTGAATCAACAAATCAATAAAAAAAATACAATCAAGAAAATCAATATGAATCTATCAATAAAAATGTTATCTGTCTATTTTTGGATATTTAGCAATGGTAACATTAGAGATTTTCATGTTCGAACGCATTTTGTTCTGTCTGCAACCGGCCGCCATACTCAAACAAAAAGATTGAGATGAAAAGATAAATTTACTTAGATCGAACTGGTTGAAAGTGTTGTAATTTACTAAATGAGTTCTAAATCAGATGTAAATAGGAGAGTACTCGCCATTCAGGCGAAAAAGAAACGTCACAAATTGGGGAAGAAGAAAAATCGAGAGGAGGATCACGGCGCTGGTGTACAAGGGAACGGGGTGCGCAATCAAAATCAGAATCGCCTCGAACCAACACACAGTTCTTCCAATGAAACGATTGAAGAGGATGATGACGAACAATATGCTAGTGATGACGAGGAACAAGAAGATAGTGCCGACTATTGTAAGGGTGGTTACCATCCTGTCAAAATCGGAGACTTATTCCTAAATCGCTACCACGTCACTAGGAAGTTGGGATGGGGTCATTTTTCAACGGTATGGCTCTGTTGGGATCTTGTCGATAAGCGATTCGTCGCTCTGAAAGTAGTCAAGTCAGCGCCGCATTTCACAGAAACAGCTCTAGACGAAATTAAAATACTTAAAGCTGTCCGCGACAGCGATCCTACTGATCCAAAAAGGAATAAAACTGTTCAATTATTAAATGATTTTAAAATTACAGGTGTAAATGGCACCCACGTATGTATGGTGTTTGAGGTTCTAGGTCATCATCTTTTGAAGTTGATATTAAAATCCAACTACAGAGGAATACCTCGAGAAAATGTTAAAACTATAATACGACAAGTTTTAGAAGGCTTGGATTATCTTCATACAAAGTGTAAGATAATTCACACTGATATTAAGCCAGAAAATGTGTTAGTATGTGTTGACGAGTCCTATATTCGCAAATTAGCGGCCGAAGCAACAGAATTACATTCCTTGGGTCTCAGATTACCTCATTCTCTGATTAGTACGGCACCAAAGGAATTTCAAGAGCAAGTTGTAACAGGTAAAATGAGTAGAAATAAAAAGAAGAAGTTAAAGAAAAAGGCAAAACGCCAATCTATGCTACTTAAAAAGCAAATGGAACAAATTGAAGAAATGGAAGAGCAGAAAAAGGTTACAAATAATAGTGAGTCTGCACCCATGTCCCAAGATAATGATGAATCACCCCAAACTCCAGAAGAGGTGAGTGTTGTAGAGACTCGATCTGAAAATGATTCTACAATAAATGGGTGCAATGATAATCAAAGAGCCGATGAGGAGGCGTTTGATACTGACGCAGATGCTGTGCAAGTGAGAACTAAGCAGTACAGCTGCGGTGATGATGCAGGCACTCCAATGTCAGAAGGAGAAATGACTGACACACCACCATCCTTTAATTCTCAAAATAAAAAATCTCTTGATAAAAGACCTGACCCTGCATTTGATATTTGCGATGTTGAAGTAAAGATTGCAGATTTAGGCAATGCTTGCTGGGTTCACCGCCACTTCACAGAAGACATACAGACCCGGCAATATAGGTCATTAGAGGTTTTACTCAGTGCTGGCTATGGAACATCAGCTGACATTTGGAGTACCGCATGTATGGCATTTGAATTAGCAACAGGAGATTATCTTTTTGAACCTCATTCTGGAGAAGGATATAGCCGAGATGAAGATCATCTAGCTCATATAATCGAGCTATTAGGTGACATTCCCAAGAGGATTGCTGCATCTGGCAAATATTCAAAAATATTCTTCAATAAAAAGGGTGAATTGAGAAATATAACTGGCCTGAAACCGTGGGGATTAGTATCTGTATTAACTGAAAAATATGAATGGAGTCAGAGTGATGCAGAAGAATTTGCTGATTTCTTAAAACCTATGTTAGATTTTGATCCAAATCGGCGAGCCACTGCATATGAGTGCCTTCAGCACCCCTGGCTGAAGCTGGCCAAACAAGAACAAACTGAATCTGAGGATAATTGAAGCTGCTCTCTTTGATGTTTGAATGATTGTTAACATTCATAAAATCAGTAGTGTCAACTTACTATTTCAATGTTTTATGTTTTAATCAAAAGTTTATTTATGGATTTGTTTGTGAATGGTTTCATTTGTACTTGTATTGTTAGCTGTCCTTGATTCCATAAATTATGTACAATATAATTGATGCTGATAAAGAGATAATATAGTATATTAAAGTAGCAATGTATATAATACACCTGCTGCTCAAATGTAGTGCATCATATTAGATGAGCATTATTGGCATTCAGATAACACCAATTACCAAAATTGTACAGATAGCTGTAGTAAAAATTGTGATGTATGATGATAGACAATATAGGTTTTATCACATTAACCTTTAGGAATTTATTAGTTGACTTAGTAATGCACTAAAGCCACTCCTAATGTGAGAAACCTTAAGATGTCGAGCATGTATACTGTAGCCATTCAGGTAGTAGATATTTCACATAGTTTAAGTTTGTCTTTTATCACTATCACAAAAATCTCATAATGTAAACTTTAGAAAGTAAGACAGTATTTGTAATACCACAATTCCGAGACTGCCTTTTTATATTTGATGAGTCACTTAAATTTACAATGGTTGGAGTTAATACAGAGGCAGCGTGATACAGTGACCTTAACCAGTTGATATAGTTATATTATTATTTAACATAGATCCCGATCTACATGACCATAATTTGTATTAATTATATCTGCAAATTTACATGAATAAAATTATAAAACGAGCTTGTTACTATGGATTTTTACTTTGTATCTCCGCATTAACCTTATTACACAGTTACTTCAGTTTGTTTTTTGAATAAGTTTTATGCTATTTAAGTTTTGTGTATTACAAAAAGGGTGGAGCAGGAAATAGGTTATATTGTCTTGTTATGCAGTGCCTGTGGCCATATTATTGTATGTTGGTAACAATTGTGTTATATGAGATGCTATGTTACGGTGGCATGAGCACATTTAATATTAGATGTGCCATGAACAGCAATAGATTCTTTGATAATTATTAAAATGACTTATCCTGCTCTATTTTATGTTTTTCATTCCAACTAGGATATTATTTAGGCTACTACTACCCTACCCTATAATTTTTGTAATGTAAGTATTTGTTCATTGTTGTAGGAGGATTTTTTCTCCAACTTTGGTTGTAGGTAGAGTGAAACAAATAGGACAGTATCACAGATTAGAGAATAGTTTGACAGTATGCTTACATTAATTATATTTTAACTAGTTGAATATTAATATAATATTTTAGTATATGTGAATTTTAGTAATTACATACTTATCTATGGGTTATCTTTTTAGTTGTAACTTACTAAAAACAGAATCCTAATTCCTCACTGCCACTGGTGGATCTACACCGGACCTACTTAAAGATATTAAAAATACATTTACTTAGAAAGTGTAGACTGTAGGTCTCTGATATACCTTCATACAATGTGATTCTGACCTATAACATATTTCTATTTTTATATTTCTGGGTGTTTGATATTTTCAAAAATTACTAAAATACGAGAAATTAACAATGAAGGTAGGTAATGTAATTTATTATTTTTCTAATTTATGAATTATAAAGATGTGGGTAAAACTAGCTTCCGCCCGCGGCTTCGCCCGCGTGCTGTTTTCATAAAAGGTAATAGTTAGGGAGCCAGGTGCAAATTGGGTTCATTATTTCCTCTCAAGAGATAATTCGTCAGAAGCATCAGAGTATAGTATTATAAAGCCTCGTGAACGTCAGCTGGCGCTCGGTTGGGGGGGTGAGCGGTTGTAGCCTCCCACGCACGTAGGAAAAAAAAATACATTCATTCATTTCCTCTCAGCTAAAAATTTGTCAAATTGTAGCTAACCCAATATCTCAACGAAAAAAAATAATCAGCTGGTTACAGCATGGTGTATTATACGTCAGCTGGTGGCTCGAACATGAAAAAAAAATATTATTTTCCGTGATTTCCTCTCAAACAAAAATTTACCTGATGATAGCTTATATGTAACTGTGGATAAATATATAAGTCAGCTGGCTGTATCTTGGTGGAAAAACCGTCAGCTGATACTTTGAAACTTATTACATAGGAGTATCTATTGCCAATTTATATGCATCAGCTGACTAGATTTTCCTCAACTTATTGCTAGCTGATTCTTTTATTTATCGCATCAATATATTTTTAACACTCTCACTCACAAATTTTCATCTGAGAGGAAATGACGATATCTTTAATTATTCGACATTACGCTTCAATATAAGAGTTGAGTTGAAATAAACATTCAGTATCAATATTTTTGAAACGAATAAGTATGTAATCAAATAATTTTATATATTTAAATAATTAAATAATCAATTAGCAATAAATGAACTAGTTACTCGATAAAAAAAAAAAACAATATAATAAACTCTGCTCTTTTACGCATATCCAATTGGTTCACTGCTAATAATTTATTATTAAATGCAAAAAAAAAAAACAAATTGTGTAGAATTTATCCTTCCAAATGTAAAAAAGGTGAAAAGGGATATTATTTTAAACGGGGAGGTATTATACCCTGTGGATTCCACTGTTTTTCTTGTGATTGGTTTGACACTAGATGAGAAGCTACAATGGGGGGCCCATGTTGCCACCACCGCTGCTAAGCTTAGTTCAGCTGCATATGCAGTTCGAAGAATAAGGCATCTCACCGATGAAGACACGGCTAGATTGGTTTATTTTAGCTACTTTCATAGCATTTTGTCCTATGGAATTCTGCTATGGGGCAGGGCTGCAGATATAGAAACTATATTTATATTACAGAAAAGAGCCATACGCTCTATATATTATAATTTACGTGCTAGGGACTCACTAAGAGATCTCTTTAAGAATACTGGTATCCTCACTGTACCATCACAGTATATATTTAATAATATTTTATATGTACACAAAAACGCAGACTTACACACAAGAGTAGGAGATAAGACACCGTTATGGCACAAGGAACAGAAATAAAATTGAAATCGTCATTACATTCTTTAAATTTACCACCGATTCGGAAAGCAGTATCTATGGAGAAGAACTGGCAAGAAACTCCATAAAGATAACGTCATTTCCTCTCAGATGAAAATTTGTGAGTGAGAGTGTTAAAAATATATTGATGCGATAAATAAAAGAATCAGCTAGCAATAAGTTGAGGAAAATCTAGTCAGCTGATGCATATAAATTGGCAATAGATACTCCTATGTAATAAGTTTCAAAGTATCAGCTGACGGTTTTTCCACCAAGATACAGCCAGCTGACTTATATATTTATCCACAGTTACATATAAGCTATCATCAGGTAAATTTTTGTTTGAGAGGAAATCACGGAAAATAATATTTTTTTTTCATGTTCGAGCCACCAGCTGACGTATAATACACCATGCTGTAACCAGCTGATTATTTTTTTTCGTTGAGATATTGGGTTAGCTACAATTTGACAAATTTTTAGCTGAGAGGAAATGAATGAATGTATTTTTTTTTCCTACGTGCGTGGGAGGCTACAGCCGCTCATCCCCCCAACCGAGCTCCAGCTGACGTTCACGAGGCTTTATAATACTATACTCTGATGCATTTTACTAATTACCGCTTGAGAGGAACTTGGTCATAAAATCTGCTTCTGGCTCCCTAACCATAAACTGTTCTTTCTCAGGGTCTAATGGGGTCTAAAGATTGTCTGTGCCAAATTTCATCAAAATCGGTTGAGAGGTTTAACCGGGAAATCGTAACAGACAGACAGATTTTAATGAAATTGAATTAAATAAATAAATAATGCTAGTCGGGAAAATTTATAAAAAGTTAGTTAGTTAAAAACTTACTGATATTAAATAAATAATGCATATTCCACACCTATTTATTCTATAGCCAACCCTAAATTCATAAATTTTATGAACATTTTCTTTTGGCAATCAATTTAAAACCTATTATGTATCTCGCTCTCGTTTTGACTTGAATTTCGTATTGCATGTGATTTCACTGTTTTGAAAGAGATGGCGCTGGCTGTACCATATTTCATATTTATAAAATCTTGGAGACTTAGAACAAAATCCTAACCCTAACGCGAAAGTTTGCGAGGATGGATGAAGGGAGATTGTTACTCTTTCACGTAAATACTACTGAACCGATAACAATTAAATTTGGTGTGAAGGTAGCTGAAGACCCAGAATAACCAGATGAAGATTGAAGACCCAGTGTAAGTATATACTTAGGTATACTTGTATGTATATTATTATTAGTCTGTGCTTATACACACTTTTATCGTGATAAAATCAAACGTTTTATCACAAGAAAAAATGAAAGCCAAAAGTGTTTTTGCGTGATACACCAAAACTAAAAGTAATTACATACACAAAATGCTTTGACAAAGCCCTTGTAAATGTTCATAATAGGTATTACCATATTATATTATCAAGTAGCGATCGTAAAAGTGTGAAAATTAGAGATAACTTCGTGATTTTTTTTATCGAGTCAATTTTAATATTTTATCTTTTTGATCAAAAAGAATCCTCGAAAATATAATCTAGTTTGATATATATGTATATGTATTTTTTTAGATTTGGTCTTGAATAAGTATTAACTACAAGTATTATCTAATAGAAGATTGGTAATTTTGCTTTATACCCACTCTTGAATTAATGAGGCGTTAGTATAGGTAAAGGGCACAGTTGGGCGAAAGCTTAGGGCGGCAGTTAAGAAGGTTTGCCGAAAACCAGATGTGGCCGCGCCGGTTTCGCTAAAACCGGCGCTGGTGGTGGATGTTGGCACCTACTCTGATAGTATTCAAGAGACATGACGCATGCGCAGAAGCGCGGGCGACCTTCCTGCGTCCTTACCGTCAGTTGTCACGAAGCTTTGCACCGCGCATGTAAATAAAAACTTACACTTTCACTTTCGTTACGTACATACGAAAGTAAAGAGTGTTGTGATGTAAAAAGAAGACACGTTGTTGTTTTTGCGTTTGATACAGGCGAATGAAAAAGGTGCGTAATAGATGTAGAGGTTTCAATGCAAATCTATTTTAATTATATAATTTTGAAAATCAGTTCCTAAAATCTCAAGTTCTTACAAATGTATTTATAAAAATTACACCAAAGGAAAAGGTTAAACAGTTAAAGTATAATAGGTATGTAATTGAAAACTTGCGTAAGTTACATAATATTTAGTTTGAGAAATTTGTCTGAATTTAATTACATTATTTTTACCTTATCGCTTTTGACCTTGACCTTTGACCTATGTCAACGTCCTCTAGAGCTTGCATGTAGTACTCATTCATTCATGGAAATATGATTGCGTTTTACAAAGTTTTAACGAATAGGGATGTAAGAATACAATTACACAAATCAGACATATATAAATAAAGTGTATTATTTTGAAATGTGAGATGATGTTTTTTGAGGATGTTAGGATATAGTCCCTGGCCGAATGTATATATGTATATGTATACTTAGCACCTGAGTCCTGTACCTACAGAAACTTTCTTATATTTTTATGTCTGCGCTAATTTTAATTATTTTAATAAAAATAGAATAAAAACATCGGGTCCTTTTTGGGTTACCTAAATAATAAATATATCATATTTATGTATACATATTTATAAACTGCATGTCGACTTACCTTATACCTACTATGTATAACAATCAAGGCATGTACCTATTATGTATTTTGTAAGTTAGCTTCCCAACTCAAAAATCTATGTCAAGGTCGTTTCAATGTCCTATTGTACGTCATTATTTCCGAAACAAATAAGTAGTTCAATTTATATTAATATATTGGTTCCTTACCTTATATAGTGTTGATGAATATATCTGTGTATATCTGTTAAAAAGCTTATGTTATAGTTTATTCCTTATGAGGCACTAGCTGTGCCGCGCGGTTTGACACGTGGTCATGGACGAAAACAGCCGGCAATATTAAGTATTTTTATAGGCTATAAATAAGTATATGTATATTCTACATTTAGATTACCTACTGAAAAGTTTCATCCATATTCGTCCAGTAGCTTTTTCGTGAAAGAGGAACAAACATACATACATCCATCCTTACTAACTTTCGCATTTTAAATATAAGTAGATAATGCATTCCACACAGAAAATGGTGAAATTTTCTCTTTCTCTGGTGAAATTTTTACGGACAAGGAGATAGGTACCATCTGCTGTATCTGGTATTTGCCATTCCCTTTTTTAGATCTGAATTCCTAATTAATTGGTCTTTTTTACCCTAATACATAAATACCTATTTTCTATAATTCAATGAAGTTTCCAAATTTTTACCCATTTATATTGGTAAATACTCAATATAATATGAATGTCCCTATTTACCATGTCAAATAAAAATTCAATAGAAATTATCTCTAAGATAAACTAGAAGTGACTAATGCAGTAATTATTTTAAATTCTTCGTAACTTGCGTGCCGGTGTAGATCTGTACTTATTGTGATTATCTGTGCTTTTCTAAGAACTGTCGAGAAACACTAATCTAATTGATATTATATCTATCAATTAACAGGTAAGTAACAAGTACAGTGCCTATTTTCTATCCTTTTGAAATACCTATTTAACTTTAAATTATTTAAAAAATTAAACTACCTATATAAAAAGATATTTTATTAACTTTTGCATCTAATTTGTTACAATCATAAAAATACTGGTAGTTATATCAATTTATGTTTAGCTTCAAATACGTACGTATTCAATTTATGTAGAGCAGCAATGCACAAGAAAAGCAAAACTGCTTTCATTCAACACAGTCTTAATTTAAAGCCTATATTGTCAGAATCAATTACTGTAATTTGATACAAAGTTTATGCGGTAAGTTTATGCGGTATGCAAATGATCTCGCGTTGGCTCGAACTGTTTTCAAGAGGCTGTTTAATGTTTATCATACAAGGTATCTTTGCTCTACAATAATTACTTATTATGACTCATGAGATAAACTTGGAATAGTGCTAATAAAAAATTATAAGTGTATGGATTTTCTGACGTACCTTATAGCTTGACTGCTTGAGGCGAGTTGTATCTGTTAAAAAGCTTTCATGGAAAAATTATGGAAGATAGCAAGTAAATAATAGGTACAAACCATGAATCTTTAATTTTATCAGTTACACTTTCTTTCGTTCAAGTATCGTAGTTTAGGTTAATAATTATTCGATAGGTATATACCCTAACTATTTTACTATTATTACTACATAGCTTAACTTACCTGAACCTGATGATTAAAGAAGTTCATGTTATCTTCTTTAATCATCAGGTTCAGGTACCTAATAGCCGAGTCCATACAGAGCGAGCAGCCTCGTCAATTATTCTGTTCAAATAACATTTTGATTGACTTTGACACTTTTTGTTAGTGTTGTCGTAGTATTTTTTTGATAACTTTAAACAACTGACGAATTTGTATAACACTTGTAATTACAAAAAAAACACAGGTATACTTTTTCCTTTTAGCCAAGTATATTTCATACATTGAAGTTGTAGTCTCGCGAGATTGCCCATGGCATTCTACCAGGAGGCTATTCTAATTTAACGCTTATCTCTCCAGCATCCTATAAAACTAAATTCGATCTGACATTCACTTATTTATAGCTCCATGGGGCTTATGGGCACTATAAATTGGAATCGTTTATAAAACGATTTTAACTTTGAAATTGTTTATGTGTTGTTCAAGTAATTGGAATCAGTAACAAAGCATAACATTTTATTTTGTAATATCCAAGTTCAAATGAAACTAAAATAGGATAGGAAACTTTCAAGACAAACCATGTCTATTAACTTATGCAAGTTCAGTAAAGTCTTTTTTCTACGAATTGCGAATATATCCTTTAGATTTATCCTTATAAGATAGATTTACAAGTGACGGCATTGTGCTGAATGCTATTATTTTATGATCCTCTCTATCCAATTTTATGATACGCCGCGGCCGGCTCCTCATTATGTATCTTCTCCTGAAAACAAAATTGCGCAATAAGAAATCGATATTTAAAATTTCGTTATACTGATTTATGGTTTGACATAACATTTGCGTATTTAAAAGGTTTATCAATTCGCACGTGACGCGCGCAGCTGAGATACGGGCTTACATCAATAAATAATGTTTTATTAGCGGTTGGTAACAGATTCAAGTGAGATTTATGCCGTCATAAACTATTACTCGTTTCAATGTATTGGTATTTGTGGTATAGGTAATATAGATAACAATATAACCTAAACTATGGAAGTTCGAAAAGCGTTATCTTCTTATATATAAAATTCTCGTGTCACAATGTTAGTCTGCATACTCCTCCGAAACGGGTGGACCGATTCTCATGAAATTTTCTGTGCATATCGGGTAAGTCTGAGAATCGGCCAACATCTATTTTTCATATGTACCACGGGCGAAGCCGGGGCGGACCGCTAGTAATAATATATAATTATAAGTGATAATCCTAAATAAAAACCATACCTATTACCCATATACAAAAAACGGAGCGTGCTGCGTGTGTGCCGAGCGAACGTGTCTGAAGTGAAACTTCTTTGGCAAGAGATACCAAAATCGTCGCCTTTCTCCATGATGTGATGGTATTGTCATGAGTCATGACGCAACCATTAAATTTTACTCTCAACGCGCCTAAGGAAGTTTCACTTCAAAAATTTGCAGTAAAACTTTAATTTTATCGCGTAAATGATTGCTTTCTCAATGAATAACTACATAATTGCATATCATACTATGCACTTTATGTCAATGCTTAGATACGACTAGTATTTTAGTATTATATCTCGAGGACTTTGTCTTTTAAATGAGCGAATCTGTTCAATATCGCACGCCTGTCTAGACGAAGACAGAATGAGGTAAGGATCTTTTATTCATCAAACTTATGTGTGTTTACTGCAAGTCTAAATTATTGAAGCGTCAAGCGATCGTCAATTTTGGGCACGTTTTTCGTAGTCGTCAGCCAAATTATATGAGTCTATATATTATTAATTAAGGGTGCGTATAAAGCAAAATTACCAATCTTCTATTAGATGATACGTGTAATATTCAAGACCAAATCTAAAAAATAAAATATATATCAAACTAGATGATATTATGTTCAACGATTCTCATAAAATATTAAAATTTACTCGATAAAAAAAAATCACCAAGTTAGCTCTAATTTTCACATCATCGTCGTCCTGGCACGAATAACACACGGTGCATGCCAAAAATGTCGCCTGATCTGGTCATGCATTTCAACTATGCCTATTTATATGAGCCAAAAACATGTTATTTACAAATACATAGGTGTGGCCATAATATGCATATGTTTTATGCCATTATGCATTCAACTTAAAAACTAAGTGGCTATACGAACATACAATTATAATATTTCATTCATTATAAGTACGTTAGCCCAAAAGTTGAAGCAGTTGCGTAACATTTTATTTATAGAGGCAATTAAAGAGCTCTACATCTCTATTTATCATTAGAATTAAATTGAGATATTGGTGAAGAGTGCCAAAATACACATAGGTAGACTTATCTAGAAGTACCGGATGTTAGTTAATGACAAGCTGTCTGCAGTGCCTAAAGATGGAGGTCCTCTGGTTCCTGTCTATATTTATGCTATGTTTTTTTTCTTTCTTCATGGCGAGAAGATATATTATCTACTTGCCAGTGTCAAGTAGTAGAGTTTCTTCGTTTAACATGTTCTTTTTTACTGCGCAAAGTACCTAGATAAGAAGAAATAATAAGAGTATTCAGGCTTTTTTCTGTTTTCAAAGTGTCGTAAACCAAATTATTTTTAACGCCAAAAGTATTAACGTCTTTCATTAGAAAATAGTAGCAAAGTCCTTGTAATTGTTGTCTAAGGTCTGATAAAACTGAACAAACGAAAGTGCGTGTACTGTACACTTTAGATAATTGAGTTAATGTTTGTCCTGACCAGCCAAGTCGTCGTCATGACTAAAGATGGAACAATAACCTAACAATTATTATGGCACTTATATAATTAGTTTTACTGCGTTCCCAAATTAAGGTCGTCACATGTTTGGGGTAAATAAACATGACATACGCCTTTATTTCAGTTGTTTCAATGTCACAAATGTACAAACCTGGAGTTATGAAAGACGATAAAATAATAAGAACCTTTGCATTTGCTACGTTCATGCATTTAAAATCTTAGTGATCGCAACCTATTATCCATATATCCTTAATTAATCCGGATAAATAGACAGCTAACCTTTCACTTTTTAGTAGACACGTAACGTCGGATACAAAGACTATGAGCACATAAAAAAATATTCGTGGTAATTAATCGATGAAAATAAGATCCTCTCCTATTGTGAGCGACTCCAGTTGTTTGCAGTTTGTAACATGCAGAAGTTTTTCTCAATTGAATTATATTTCATTAATAAATGATTTCCAATAAATGAACAATTTAGTAGGTCTGTAAGAAATAAGACACTCGCATACATGTGTAAGTAACGAGCGGAGGTGTGGTTGACCGCACGTCTTGGTTTTGATTGCACATGTGCCTAGAATACTCTAATCACTTAATATTTTGCATTTTACACTATCTTAGATTTTTTGGCTTATTTCTCTACCCGTCTAGTACTTCTAAAATATATTCTAATCAAATAAGGTCCAAATTTTTGTTTGTTGAATGGAAGTTTTCTGAGAAAGTATATTTGAATTTTGAAGTGTGTGGTGTGTGGTACGTATAATCCAAAAGAGAAATATTTCAGGAATAGGCAGGAGATCTTATCATTTAATTCACCATTCAAGTGTTTGTTCCCGAAGTCTTTACTGAGGAATGAGGATCGAATCTATACCATAAACGAAGTCGTTGAAAAAGGTAGGTTACCTAAACTAAAAAAGCTGTTTTTTGTTTGCTTAACAATTAAGTTTTAAGTTGTTTGTGAGGTGCTGTGCCAACAGTTAAATCGGACGAGAGTAAATGTTAAAAGTAAATTTTACATACGCTCGCAAAGTAAATTATTATTGGCGAATTCTTGAAAGCGCTGCAGCGCGCTGGATGTTTGCTTACATTATTATTGATGAAGTTTGTCATTACATAGTACGTGCTATTGTGAGAAAAGTACACATTGATCGATGGATCGATTACTTCACACCTTGAAGCCATATTTGTTGTCGTATGAAAAACGCGACAAATCTTTTCTCGTTATTATGGTGTTAATTATTTGTTAAAAAAATAGCTATTTTTCTAGCTCGCTCACAATCGCAATTAATATTATTTCTATTTTATTAATTTTCGAATCACGAAGGACCATTTTGTAATAGGCACCTAC
The DNA here is from genome assembly GCF_061535455.1 of Colias philodice. Taxonomy (NCBI): domain Eukaryota; kingdom Metazoa; phylum Arthropoda; class Insecta; order Lepidoptera; family Pieridae; genus Colias; species Colias philodice. The sequence continues at coordinate 4,543,858 of NC_143097.1, forward strand.
TAAATATTAGGAAAAAATATTAATGTGTCAAAGGGCAAACATTCTAGATGCAACGAAAGTCAATAGCCGGTCCTCCTGAATCATTTTTTAACAATTTGTTTTCAAGGAGACTGCGAATTTAGTAACAACAAGAATTATACATATTATATCTAAGCACATAGCTACTACGGGTGTAAGCACGTTATAATGTTGTTTAGTCTACATTTGTTTTGCAATGAAGTGTTTATTTTGTGACCTGTCGACAAAGCGATTGCATATGCATATACCGTATAGATGACTCTACGAAGACAATGATAATAAATAAAGTAGAAGTTAGAGACGATGACATGAAAACAGAAATTTTACATAAAAGTTGTATTGGGAACTAACAGCTAACTGTGAATATGTCTAGTTTCTTCATAATAGTTATACTTACGAGAAGGGAACAAGTAGAAAAGAGCAATACAGAATATTGAAATTAGAAAAACAACTTTATAATTTAATAAACATTTGTATTACAACTGAAACATTGTTTCAGACAATATTGATAGTAAATATATTATCATTGTCCATCATTTTAATATTCCATCTTTTACAGAAACTAAAAAACATACAGTATTTTAAATTGAACTTTCTTAACGAGCTTTAAGCACATGTTTAAAGCTTACAAACTGAACACAGAACAGGTTACAGGATTCTTTCTTAGTTTACCACGTGCCGAGGTATCGTAGGCGTTTAGAATATTTATTGAACTGTGTAGTTACTGCTTAGTATGCTGGAATTGATACACAGCAGTTTGGTGAAATGGACCGGTTATTGTAGAGTCTATAGTTGTAGTGGTTGCCGTGGGTTGTTTATTAGCGGTTTAACCACTGTTTATATGGACATGGGCTGTGACTTGGGTACAATATGCACTTCTCAATTTTTTGTAATTAGATTTATTAGAAACAATTTTTCAGTGTAGGTACATGCAATTAGTAGGGAGATTTGTCAGTTAATTACATAATTTGTGTTTGTTTTGACATTATAAAGTATATCAACATATTAAAGATATGAATGTAAATATGACCATTATAAAATTTTATGCCACTCAGAAGAAATTGTCAGACTTTTTTTGAATTCCGCGATGCAACATTTAAATTTCGTAAACGGCTGTGTTTACATTAAACAAAAATAGCAGTGTCAGTGATGTCAGTGCAAGCTGCATTTAGCGGCATATTTTATATCTCGTGTGCCAATTTTTCGCACCAAGCCGCCCGCCCACCGCGGCCGCGTTCCCCGTTGTACTCACTATTTATAGATAAATGTGACATTGTTTTATTCGCTCACAGAATCGTACCAGTAAATTTCCATGCGAAAACCGTTAACCCCCGAGTGATAAGAGGAGAAAGTGCAGGATCGTGCCGGACCGTACTGAATAGCGAGATAATTGTTTCGCTTTTAACTAAATTGGTTCGTCTAGTTGTTGTCTACTGTTTTATTAGCGATCTGCATTCTAATTATTAATTATGAAATGAGTGATTAGCACGTTTTTTAATATAATATAGTGGGTAATGGAAAACATTCTAAAACGTTGCTCGGATCTTTAGATGCTTAATATTATTAAGAGGTGGTCAGTGTTGTTAAATTATAAAATGATACACATTATACGTAGGCATTAGATTGATAGACATTATCATTATACGTAGGTACATTTGCATTTTATTTTAAGGTTAAGGTACCCCGGATGGCTATAAGATTGAATTATTTATAACTTTTTGTTCATCTTGGCTTCGCCGCGCATCATCCCGGTCAAAAGTATTTATATAATATTAGATTTAATCGAATTATTCAACCACTGTTTTTGTAAGTTTCAGCAAAAGGTACATACATCTAAACATTAATCTCTTATTTCTCATTTATAGTAGGTATTAGTGGGAAAGTTGAAGCCCAGTTACACTGCATTTCGAGCCAGAAAATTCAATGCTTTCACATAAGCGCTATATTGCCTAAAAGATCAACTACTTATTAGAAATTAAGAGTCTTCAGTTTAAAATGATCAATAAGTTTACATACGTACACTGCTAATTTTGTATTTCTCATATCCTTGCAACAATGAAATCAATTTGTCATACGATACATACAAATTATCCGCGTAAACAAACGTTGCATAAAGTTATAAGCGAGAGTGAACCAGGATCACGCTATAGTTAACCTAGACTAATTAATTATATTATAGGGTTAATAATGTACCTCTGTGAGTAAATAGCGATGGTAGTGATATAGAAATGTGCGTACAAAAGTCAGTATCAAAGGGAACAGCTCAAACGCATCTTGTGTACTTTCTCAGTGGACCCTAACGAACCCTGCGTTCCTTGTCGGAGCCATTCTAGTCTGGACCGTCCTGCCGCGCAATCAACTACCGTGTTACTTACAAGCGATCTGATAAAACATTGGTTTTGTTTACTTATCCAGTGACAACGTGCTCTGATTGTGTTTGATATGATATGGACTTGCGGGTAAGAGATTTTGATTTTTTTTATATATATACGTTGAGTAATACAAATTTCTTGTTATAGTAAAATAAAATAATTCTTATTTATATCATTACGACAGACTACAATAGCTCCAAAAGGAATTAGTTATCTAATTAACTTGTTTTTTTCACTAATTTGAGTCATTAACTTGCTTCATTATAAAAATGGACAATAAGGATCCTCACTGTAAACGTAGGTATACAACCTAAAATGTTGACGAATTATTCTGGATTATTCCATTAGAAATGTTATAAATTTCAATTGGTTATCGGGCAATTGTTTACTCCAAATTTTAAAGTCAATCATAGTCACGTTGACTCTACATGTAGGTAGGATGTTTTAAATAGGTCAAGTGTATGTGATGATATTTGTTGTTATTATTGAGGGATTCATGCAGCGGGCTTTAAATCAAAGGCCATAGGTATTACCATATTTTTACATTCTATAAATAATATCGTAAATGTACTATCACTTCTATTAAATAATGAATGTTGTAAATATAAGTTATCAATGTCACGTGTACTGGAAAAATAAACAGACATTTACCAACCAATAATTTTATTATTGTTATAACAGTTTAACTTTAAACAATTTCAACCTTTTATTCTTTACACCGAGTTTTCCGATTGTATTGCACAATAATAATGCATGTTTTGTTTTTTAATTATTTAAGAAATGACATAACTGTATAGCAGTCATGACCGGTTTCATAATTTCTCAATATGTTCTAATTAGCTTATCTGTTAAATCAGTTAAATATAAAAATAGGCTAATAGGGACATTATACAAAAGGGGTGAAACCTCCCTTTAGTCTACAGATATTATATATTTTAAAACGTAATATCGAATGACTAATTAATATTAAGTACCTATGCTTTTCGTTCTTTCGTCTTTTGATTTGGTTTCATAAATTCTGTTATGGGATTCATATAGTAAACTCTTGAAAAGATATATAAATGTATTTCTATCGAAAAAAAGACAACTAAGTCTAAAACGTGCTGAAACACTAGTCTTCTATGATAAAATATAATAATATTTTCTACAGTGCAGTAACTGCTTGTAACAGCGTAGCGCATCAATTCTCGGTACTAAAGATGTAAAGAAAATCACATGGCTGTGGTAAACGGGTCTCAATTGTGGTACTTAAGTCAGACAGAACTAAATTGTAGACCGCTTATCGTAAGGATATAATAGTCCAGGATCCTTCGCCCATTTTTGCACGTGATTACTATCAAGCTAATTTTCCGTGAGTAGCTTTATTTTGATGAGACGCCCTATAATTTCCTGTACGAAACTCTCGATTGCGGTAGCTAACAGAGGTAACAAGGATAAAATGTGTTGATTTGATGGTTCTCAAATATTTATTACGCAATTTGGAGGACAATATGTCTGTTGAATTATATAAATATTAACTAAGTGAAAACAAAAAAATCAGCTGGTTAGTAATCATTTATGATGACCTCGTTATCGATACACATTGGAAAGAGGGATCATCATTTGATCAAACCAAACCCAAGGAAAAATTCAGCGTTGGAAATAAGGGTTCATCATCATCATGAGAAATGACAGGAGCAGCGTGAGAAATGACAGATGTGGCATGAGAAGCGACAGGAGCAGCATGAGAGATGATGGGAGCAGCGTGTGAAACGATAGGCGCAGAATGAGAGATGGAAGAACCTACATGAGATTAAAGGTTTCTCTTTGATCAAACAAAACCATAGATTTTGTAGGACAAATATTTTTTCGAATAATTTAGATAATTATCTTGAGATTGAACAAAAAAAAATTCAGTTAGTAATAAATATTTGAGAACCATCAAATCAAAACATTTTATCCTTGTAACCTCTGTAAGCTACCACAATCGAGAGTTTCGTACAGGAAATTATTGGGCGTCTCATCAAAATAAAGCTACTCACGGAAAATTAGCTTGATAGTAATCAAGTGCAAAAATGGGCGATGGATCCTGAACTATAATGACGGTTATATCACCTTTACTTTTGTTTTTATATTTATCAAAGCAAACAAACTTTAGAAAATATTATTGTAATATTAAATAACATGTAATCGTCAAGTATTTAATAATAAGTTAGGCGCATGTTTTAAGTTAGAATTCAAAAATGTTTCATCAATTTGTCTATTTATAAAATTAGAGCTTATAAAATTATCTAATAAGTATAAGTAGCACGTGACTAATATAAACAATATCTATGCAGTGTTTAGACTTTAGAGCTAAATGCAAGTCTGTGTTTATCACATACTAACAGAGTTAATTTATATCATCTTATTCCATTTGACCTATCTTTTTATCACCTCTTTCCCTATAATTATTACTATTGAGAACATATTATCCAATGATAAAGTTCAGAACTGATACCTACAACTAATGAAAAGAAAAAAAAACAAGAATAAATAAATTTCCTTTTATAAGAATTTCTACCTGAAATATTATTTTGTAGGAAAGCAACAGAACTGCGTGCGCCCTGGGAAATCTTTAACCTTATTTCCAACCCTGAATTTTTTTGTAAATTATTAATAAAGCTTTTAATAAAAAATTTGAATATAAGTCACCTATGGTTGCTTGAAATTTAAGAAAAACTTAATTAATTATTATTTGATTAGTCATATTTGCGAGTAAAATTAACATCTTGGAAAACATATCTTTGGAGTTAATTCAATGCTTTTGAGCTTTCTGGCCTCACTTGAGAACTTTTGTGGCGAACTATTAAATGAATATTGAATTGTTTTTGAATCGATTTAAAAGTAAATGAAACTTATTAAAAATTATGCTTAGATTTTTATTGTTTCTTTACCAATTATAAGTACATAATATACAGTACATAGTAATGACATAAAATTATCATTATACCATATTAAGTAATAAGTATAATAATATAGTACACATAACATATCAATTTCTCATGTTTACTTCAACTAGGTACCTGTTTATTATTCGAGACGTGATACCTACACGGCAAAATAACATGAAAGGTTATCTCACTAATAAACGTGTCCTCAAATATTAGATATTAATATAATAATTATACCTCTGGCGCCGAAGTATTTATATAATGTAAAATTATTAAATAATTATTTATTATCACCTGATTTATTTTAGGCACAGTTATGTCAACGGAGATAACTTGATAAGTTCGGATGGTTCGGATTAATTAATGTTCTTTAAAAGGTCAAATACAATAAATTATATTTGTTATTTATATGTTTTTAGATTAAAATCGAACCACGTGTGAAATGTTTCTTATACTTAAAATAGAATTTGTACAAAACAAAAGCATATTTTAACTACAGATACAGTTGACATGAAAGATATATTTATAATGAAAAGGAATTTTTTCACAAAACGGTTCTACTTTTATACTATCGAAATTAAGTGTTGAAAACAATATAAAAATGAAAAGTTTCATTATAAATTGGCATATTTTCTTGAAAAATACGGAGGATCTTAATATGCGCAATAAACGTTTACAATTTTAAAATTGTAGACAATGACGCTAGTTCATCGGATCCACCCACAATTTAGAAGATTCGCGACGTGCTAAATTGAAACTTGTAAACAAGTACGTACCTATTAAACACCGCGGTGTTTTTCCAATAGAATAAGGGTGTTTTAACTGCACCTATAAATACATTTAACTAAAATCTATATTATATGTATGTACTATACTATAAATTATTCATGCATGATAAGTTACATCTTTATGATTCTTCAGTGTGTCATTTCTACCATATACCATAACGCATTACTTAATGTCTAACTTCTAAAAAAGAAGTTTAGTTATAAGAACTACAAAAAACTGTTTCATAATATATTTTATGTTGTGAAACAATTGTTCCCTGTGTGACAGTCTCGTCAATGACCGACCTTATCCCTTGTCTATACACAGTCTAGTCTATATAGTTCATTGAAATGTTACATTTTTTAGGCCTAACCTCGCATTTTTTAGAGGACGCAATTTTGTTTTTTTGATATGTAGGGGGGGTCAGTGTGAAGCTAAAACCAAGTTTGTGGGGTCGCCACCCTTGTCCCACGGCCGCCATCTTGAAAATAGCGGTTGGAATGGTTTTTACGATATATCTCTTAAAC